>NW_020438883.1:891011-902796 GCF_000699045.2 Agrilus planipennis
CCCTCTTCAGCCTGCTTTCAGGAATCGTGGGAATGGGTGGGTGGTGGTTCGGGTGAGAAAGTTGAGACGGACGAAATGAAGACAGAAGAGAGTGAAAGATTATCTGTGGAATATTACTGCCTCAGCATTTGCCTAAGTGATCCAAGGAAACCACAGAAAAACTTGGACCAAGGCAGATGGACAGTCCCGGAATCGAACCGGCGTCCTCCCGAATGCTAAACAATGGTCTAGACCTCTAGGCCATGCCGCTCGGCCCCCCCATAAATACGCGAAATGGGCTTATTTAAATCTGGTTATAATGACGTATTGTCATGCGAACTGGCTACATCAAGAGAAGGAGATCCACGAAAGAGTTGTGATCGAAATAGCGGTAGGGGAAACTATAGAGCTACAGGTCAATATTTTCTGTGGTGCCATTTTTACTTTTGTAAAGTAATATTAGAATTTATCAACAATGAATAAACATGAAATATTTGTTTATACTTGGGAAAAACTATCAGGTAATTCGTTAGTTGTTGAAGGATTTACATGGAGAAAATGCGCTTTAGAAAACGTTCCCCATCTGGTAGATTAAGCATTTAAGTAGACTTAAGAATGCTGCAAAAAGGGAGACGACTCTGCCTTCTGTCTTAATGAAAACATTGTGCGTTTTGTTGTACTTCCCTGAACGCTGATTCACTGTCCGAATGACTGCTAATAAGCATTTAGAAAAGTCGTCCTTGTACCTTATTCTGGAACACTACTGTGCAATGATAATGGATAAATGCTGCAATTCAGTAATGATTCACATGAGATTTTTTAAATCGTAAACAAATAAAAGTCTAACAAGTCTATTATGCAAGGGAAAACAATGCAGGGAAAGAGCGAACATAAATATAGAAGATGTGGCTGATTTTAGGTATCTAGGAAGTCAGATATGCCAGGACGGAAGGAGTAGTAAGGGATATAAAGCAGAGGATAGCGCAGAGTCGAGTCGTCATCAACAAAAAGAAGTCCCTTCTATGCTCGCGAATGGTTAATTTAGAAATTCGAAAATGGTTGTTAAAGGTGTATGTACGGGTGTGAAACATGGACGGTGTTCGCGGCGGAAAGTAAAAGGTTAGAAGCGTTCGTGATGTGGTGTTATAGGTGAATGATGAGGATACCGTGCAATTTGTTTATACAATTTCATCTCGACTGTGTTGAATAGGTATTTTATTCCATTTTATGTTTATAATTCCGTTTTCCTGAAAGATGGAGTGTACTTAACTTCCGTCTAAAAGGGCCGAATTCGTTTTCTTTATCCTTAAAAGTAATAAATTAGTTTTTACTCTTTATTTGTTTTGTTTCCGAACTACGGAGATCTTTTTGGAGCTATATATTGGATTACGCTTATGAGTCTTGTTAGTCACTTTTACATGTCTTCTTATAAGTACGTCTAAAAGTTGCCAAGTTTTCCCCTGTATTTGCCTTTCCATTTACTTTTCTTCCTAACTCACTCATTGTTTTGCTGTACATTGATTGTGGCGGCCTCTGGATATTAACTAAAGTTTGGTTCTCTGCTTGTGGAAGAAGTATGTAATTTCTAATATCAGTAATAATAAATTTTAATGAACGAACTTTTATGATAAAAAAAATAAACTGTTTTTCTAACAAAAACAAGAATAAAACGAGTTCTTTACAATTTTTTTTTATGGTGTTATTGTTTTAAGACTTTTATGTTACTGTGTGAATATATTTTACCTAGATTTTTTTTGAAAGTTTGATATCCTTGTTGTGGGTTTGTTTCCAAAATTATGATTTACACCAAACTAATTCAAGCATTCCATTCAAATTCAATTCATCTTATTTTCCAAATCCATGTACAAGTAATTAAGGAAGAAATTGTTTTACCTTCTTGTCCTGTGTCTTGATGTTAGTAGCATTTCCTTCGGGAAACCTCACTAACCGTACTGGAAAACAGTTAACTAGGTGCTTGATGTCCGAGGTCTTCTCTCAACTATAATGATAACCTCTGACCGCTTCACCACTTCCTGAGAGAGTTGAGTACATGACGGTTTTGAACGTGTGGATGAAGTTCACGTACACATTTATAAATCGGTTGGTCCCACCACGGATCGTGGACCTTCCTGCCGTATTCCTCCTTTGAATATAATGAGAAAATAGATCTGTATATACCGGAAATTCTATCAACAAATGCTTTTTGATAGTAAGGTTTTCGATAAGGTGAACGTCGAAGAATTACAAAAATTTGAAAAATGGTAACAACGAAACAAATAACTAATTTGGTTATGTTTATGTTAAGCATAAGAATCGTTTTTTTTTTCTTGTTTATGTTTTGACTTTGATAACGGAATTTGTATAATTGAAATTCAAAGGATATTATGAGGTAACTGTTTGAAACCTGGTGGCAGATTCACCGGTATATTATTTGGAAGAATTGATTGTTTTTATTAATTAAATTTCCACCTTGGAATTACATAAACATTTGAAGAACTGCATCACCATGATTCTGTCTTATCCTTAAGTAATCATTAGAACATCCACAATTCTATTTGCGAACAGTATTCCAATCTAGGTCTACCTCTGCAACTTTTAATTCCTGATTGTGCTTCTTCGTGCTCTGCCAAAATTTATCGCCGAATTCTTATTAGCTTCCAATGACATCCTTTGTTCTTGAGCTCTTTCTAATCCCTTCTCATTTCTGACCTTTCTGTCTTCTTCTTCGCAGCGCCTTCCGTCTACTTTTAAAAGTCGTTTTTGAATTTCCAGATTGACCCATCTCGAGCAACTTATATAGATAGTTAGATAGATAGATTTTATTTGCAATTAAACTACAAAATTGTACTCATTGTCTTATCTAAATTTCTTTAATGAGCCTCCAAAATTATTTTGAAAACCCAATTAATGATCTCAAAGAGTTGAAATATAATAGTCATCATCCACATGGTCAACTTCAAGAAATCCCTAAATCTTTGAGCAATCTTTTCGTTTTGATATTGCAAAGATTACGATTTTGATTTTTGGATCTGTATGCATTATAAAAACATCCCTACGTCTTAGACGTTGTTAACAAGTTTTCATATTAAGGATCTCTTTCCAGCTTTATCTGGGTTAAATTTTTTTCGCCATGGACGTTCATTATCGCTCTGTTCACTTGTCTACCGTCCGTTCAGATGGTCGATTCGTTTCGTTTTCGAGACGCTTTGTAGTTTGCATTCAAAACACGGACCGAACCATGGCCTGGGGTCGTTTGTAGATAATCGCGCCGGTTGTTGCTGTTACCACCATTCCTGCCCTAATCTGGTCGCGATCGGAAAATGATCCCCCGCGCGGAAAGATTGGTTCCGTTCGGACGCAATGTACCCTTAGGCCTCTCTCTTCTGTCTTTCAACGTAAACAAATTCGCTGCTGATAATAGCGAGATGAGCAGGACGAAAGGTTGTTGCTGTCGTCGTAGTTGTTAAAGCACTTCCTATATAGTCGAACGCTAGCAGAATCTGATCTCAACAGGGAGATACCACGGACGCAGCAGCTTCTTATTTATTGCTCGTGGATATTGATAGACCGATTAAAAACTTTTCTAAAGGATTTTCTACCGATTACAGATGATCAGGAAGTGGAAATGAATCAAGTTGAAGCTTCGCAGTCTTACGTAATTAAAATTTATTTACTCTGGATCGTTATCGAAGTAGTTGAGTTAGGATTGTTTAGATGGAGCTGTGGATTATCTATAAATGTTGTTGTAATATTACACAATTGGCCCTTGGGGGTTCCAGTTGTGGAAAACTTACGAAAGAGTTAAGTGCCTTAATTGCTTTTTTGTTGTTGTTCCACATTTACTATAGTTTTTACTGAGAAGAGGCTGTAATTATTTCGAGCAATTAAAAGGAACGGACAACTCCAAAAATAGATTACAATTCATTCATAATATTTACCGTTTTTTTTGACGTTCTGAATGAATGAATGGTCTGTTGTGATGAATTAGGCCGTTTTAAATGCGCAGTAGCGCCATCGAGCCCGTAGAAGTTCGTCCACGTTAAGAAGTGCGTTTCTTTTCCCATAGTTTTTTGTTCTCAAATTGGAATTCATGAGTGATCCGTCTCTGACAACTTCGATGCCCATAGATAACACAGAGGAGCGCAAACGTACCGGAAACCCGAGTGTCTTGGAGATCGTACTTAGCTCGGTTTGATTAACTATTTCTTTTAGCCTGGGACTGGTGTAATTACTGCGTATTCTATACATTATTTACGGCCTCAATTATAACCCTAAATTTGTTGCAGCAACAAGATTCAATTTAGACTTGCGGCCAGCGTTAATTGGCGAAATCAATTTGCCAGATGAAACAAATTGCACGGCCGATAATTATGGGTCGTTTGCGGTAGTGCCATTGACTCTTTTCTTTGTGTTAGAGTCCGCACGCCCGCTGCCCGTTGCCCCCTTTTACCACTCGCAACGACGCGACGCGACGGTGGTGGCAGCGGCGGGCGGCGACCTATTCGGTTTGAACCTATACCTAGCACACTTCCTCTCTCGGTTTTGTTCATTTCGCAAAACGAAATCGTTCCTTTCCGTAAATAACAAGCTTATTGGGTGGTCGCGAAAAATGCGGAAGTTTTGAATATGACCGTTCTCACCAGTCAGTGCTGTAGTAGTAATTAATTATCGTCCGACATAGCCAACAACTGGTTTAAAAAAAAAAAAAACAATTCTATTTGAAGCTTACCTTTACGGTAATGTAAGAATTTCCTCAGACTAACTCACGCAACTTAATTGCACAGTTGTTTGTAAAAACAATTAGTAAAGACTTTGTGTGTAATAATAGTTACTTCAATAATAGAACCGCTCAACGATTAGTGTAGATAAAGAATGATCAGGTGAACAGCAATGGGAAAAGCAGTGGCGCCAGTCATTTATTATTATTTTTGTTCTGAAAACTTGTTAAAATAAGTAATATATTGATGTGAAAATTCATTTAATTAATTTTCATCCACTGCAAATTATTTCAAATTAATGAAGAAAAATTGTTGCTGCTGTTACACCCCCGCTGGGAATCAAACCTGGGACCAATGACGACGAAACATACTTACTCACAGATTCATCGAAGTAATGTATGTACACTATGTCTGATTAGTAGGTACTTAGGAAAAATTAAGGGAGAAGAAAGTGCATGAAAAAGAAACAGAATGAGCCATCCCACACCACTAAATGATAACTATAAACATGAGGGTAGTGGCTTTACCGATAGCTCCACTGCTCTGGCAATGATGACGAGTGATGTCGCCATATTCACCGCCCATATGTCACATATTTTACGTACGAATCCATTGTTTTTTATTTGATAAATTCACATTCAGCTTATTTTTGTATTTTGTGGTAATAATAGTATCTTTGGCAACCTCGTTGTCACTAATCAATTCAATAATCGTCACGTACAATTAAGCTGTCTGTGTACCAGCTGTTGCGAAGGTCACGAGTCACTTAACGCTTATGAAAACGAAAGGCAGTAAGATAGCACGGCTGCCAAACTAACAACTATTCTTAATTATTAACCGCTTGTTAACTGCTGTTTATATCAATATTATATGAAATACGTTAAGAAACGTTCTTAATATTTAGTATTAATGTGAAAATTTATTTCTTTTATGGACTTATCTCAAAATAATGAGGAAAAAGCTATCTATATGTAAATGTACACTGTTTTTGACATTAAAGTCGCAGTTTGCTATAACAGTTTTAAATTAATATTTTTGTACTACTTCTGCTACAACCTTCATATTTTGAACTTTTTGTTAAAATCACCTTGGACTTTTCTTATCTTAAAATCACCTTCTCTTACTAGCAGATTTGTTCTAGTTGAAGAAAGGCTAACAAAATAATCAATTGGAATTCCCTTGCCGCGATCAAACAGAAAGTACACTGTCATAACCTTTATTTCTCTGATTTACATTTTAATCTTTTCGCCAGTAAATTGTCCACTACATTCATTCTGTAAATGTTAAGTGTGGCGACGGTTTAATCTCCTTCAGATCTGATGCAGATTACCATCTATGCTTATCATGCAATGAAAGTGAATCTAAAGCAATCTGCAAGGAATTGTACCCTTATTAGAAAAGATGACTATCATAGAGAGAGAGTAATGACTTAATTGATATAAAGGTGACCGGTAAAAGGTAATGGACATGTTAAGTAGTTCGTAATCAACTCGGAAGTTGTAGCATACGTTGTAAATGACATTTAATTATAGCCGATGATAAATTAATGCGATCGTATAATGTTGCAATTTTTAATTATCGTTCATCTGAAGAATGATTACTTAGTTCGAAATTATTATTTCTTCATTTTCACTCTCTGGGCTGATCATCAACCATAATCTTCGGGTTATTTTATTAATGACGAAAGGATGCCTTCTAAAAGGTTTTTGACGTAACAGTGATAAATAGTTTAAGATCTCAAGTAAATGCTGCAGTTATAAACATTGCAATTTAAAACAACTTTCCCCCGCGGATAGAATTATTAGGTTTGAGAGCTAGCCAAGTTAATGTTTCAGCCAATTTGATAGATTCTGCCGCTTCATCTTTGTTAGAAAATAAACCAACAATCTTATAATAAGGTAAGGTATTTTAAAGTGTCAAATGAAGTTAATTCATTCGTATTAACATGAAATGTACAGTAATTGTCCGTAATATGATGAGACTGGGTCTGTTAAAAAGAATTTACTGATCAGGTCGTTACTTATTATTAAAATTCTTCAAAATGGTTTCCTTAAGTGTCAATACACTGCCACCAACGCGAGTCTCATGGTATACATGCCCCCTACTAGTCAGCTGTCGTAACCTTTTCCAGAAACACTTAACAGGTTGTGGATTGGCGTAAGCATCTTTCGAAATATTTTATGGTTCTTGAGCTTTGGGAATAGGAAGAAGTCCTCCGGGCTGAAATCGACTGCGGCAAGACTGCAACCCGTATCCAGACCAGATAAGTAGTCACAACGCACGCACGTGCAGCTTCTAACTTTGGTAACGTCCAAATCACTTGCTAAAGGGTGTCTAGATAGCTGCATATCTTCAACGGTCTACCGTCCGTTCTTGAATTCACTGAACCACCGGAAAACCTGGGCCCTTAATAAAGCGACGTCTAAGTCTCCTTAACCAAGGCAAAGCGTCTTGGAAGCAGTTTTGCCTTGGTGAACGTAAAATTTAATCGCGTAGTTCTGCTCCAGCGAAAGCTTCATTTTTGACATTTTCTGGCGTGATGAAAACCCACAAGGAGCTTTGTGTGATCATCATTGCGTCAGAGCTTTGACGCTACCTGCTGAGTCCCGTTGAGCTGCTACATATCTCGCAGTACATCCCGCCGCCGGGGAGCGCCATTGTAGCGACCAGGGCGTCGTATGGCGGTCAGTCGCATTACATTATGGACAAACCTTGTACATCTAATAATTATTATTGTGAAGGTGCAATGTACAATGGCTAAATAAGTATGTGTTTATGTGGAAGTAGGCAGGTATATATAACAAGTGTATACAAGTGAAAATGTAATTACATTATCTTCACAATATTAGTAACAGTTTAACGTTTAGTTTACGAAGAAACGGTCACCATAAAATTCAACGGAATTTCGCGACCGTGCTCGTTGGACGGTTTTGCTCTTTTTTAGTAATTTCTCCAAACAGCCGATTAAAAGCGCAAACGTTTACGACCCTGGTCGACACTATGCAGGTCCAATTTACGAAAACGGAGTGATAAGAGTGAGAGTGTGCAGCGGAAATAAGATGAGTCTTTACGATCGACTCGAATTGCTGTCTTTAACTTTTACATACTCATTCTTCATAAGGATCCTCTTGTTCTGCTGTTCAAGCTATACGAATTATCCTTGGTGCAAATGAAGGAATGTAAATGTTTTCAGATGCTGTTGTAAATGATTCGAACATCAACGTGTGCATTTTTGTTTACGTAGTACCTATTTATGGTAATTACCTTTAAACAAAGTGAGCATGAAAATAACTATTTTAATTATATCTATTGTACGAGGGTGGATTGATAAGTTTCCGGCCTGACCAAGAAAAACAAGGTTTTTAAAAATTTTTTTTTTTTATTTCTCAACATAATCTCCTCCAAGGCTGATANAGTACCTTAAATACATTGTGCATTTAATATAGATCAATATGGCCTTTACAGCATGTAATTTAAATGAATATTTTCGAAGATATTACAGACTTAGAATGCAGGGACATAGCGGTTGCCGGTTTGTATTGTCTAATGACAAAAACACTGTGAATGTTGTATATAAAGACAGTCTGTAGTATATTTAGTATGTTCAGGGGGTATCTCTTGAAGATTTCCCCTTTTCGATAATAATCTAAACAAAACCAAAATATATTTAGTATCAGCATTGCACCCGTGCGAAGCTGTTGCGGGTTACTAGTAAATGTATAAATTAATATATTACTGCAATTCGTTAACCGTTTGAATAAACTGAAACTGACTTTGTCAAATTATCGTATGGAGTGAGTACCGCGTGAGAATGTACCGCGGTAGCGCCACAGTTATGCAAAGAAGGCAAATATCACTAGAGAAAAAGTAGCAGTCGCTTGTCGTCTCGTTTCGCGAGACAATGGCACCGGGCCACGTTTCTTTCATATGTTGAAATGGGTTAGAAACGTTTCCACGGACCTGTCACGACCATTCATAAATTTGTCAAAACATGTGCCTGAAAGACTGCCGGGACCTTAGTGACCTCGTTGTTGTCGTCCGTCGATAGCATTTGAAATATCGCCGTGCGGTAAAATTGTCGGTTACAGAGGCTGAACAAGTGACTCGTTGGATTAAACGGAAATTTATCTTCTTTAGATATATCCACTCGAACACTCTTAAATATTCACGCGCAACGAACAACATGTATTTGACAAATCACGTCTTTTTTCTTTTTGCAAAAGACGCGACGTGCTATTTTTAGCCACAATGAATTTACAGCAGACTCGTATCGGCGGACTCTTTTGCAGCTAATGCTGTGTTCCGAATTTCAATCAGTGACCTTTGTTAAATGGTGACAATGTGGTGGAGATGAAACACTTTAGGCATTTCAATTAACGGGAATATTACATATATAGCCTTGTTTAATTTTGGTACTGTTGGACGAACTAACGCCGATAAAGTTATTAGTGAATAACAGTCTCCTTCTTCTGTAGGTCCACACAAAATGAGTGCAGATATTTATAGATAAAATGATTGTAAAACCAAAAATAGATTATTTGAAGAAATCGTTAGCCATTATAGGATCGTCAGTCCTAATGGTTGAACACGTACCTCCACTGTTTCCTTTCCTCAGCTAGTTATTGCATTTCCCTAAAACTAGAACGTCCACATCCTTAATTATTTCTGAACAGTAATCTAATCTAAGTCTACACTTTTCCTTCTCTTATTAGCTGCTGCTTCGACTTCCAATATGTCTCTAACTAACCCTTCATGCCGAAGGTGTTGTACAAACTTTTTCGCCCATTTCTTATTGACGTCCATTAGCTCCCTCTGTTCTCCTATTCTTTCTAATACCTCATCATGTCTAACCTTTTCTATCCAGGGTATCCTCTTCATTTGCCTGTAATACGTACTACAATCCCAACGGTAGTTAACTGAAGTAAAATTCTTTTGGGTTGAACTGTTGTAGTGTTTTGTTCCTGTTGCTACTTTACTTTTTCTCAATACTGATGAAGCGCCTAGCTACGAGGGAGGGAGCAGTGCAGCCCATCAAACTGTTGTTTTTCATACACCCTAAGTGTTTTTATATTTGTATCTTCTTCGACTTTGGACCACGTGAAATAACTTATGATTGATCCTCTCCCTTCTTTCTTCCCTTCCAGTAATCTTTCATTCTTTCTGCATTTTGTTCCTTTCTTTCCTTCGTCCACTTAGCTCCAGTCTCCTTTTTTGGCTTTTCTTGAAAACCCTTGAATTTTTTAATTTTCTCTCTGAATTCTTGTCTTCTCTCCACATCCTCTCCAACAATTTCCGTTTCTTCCATGTCTCTTCTGACCTCCTTGATCCATGCCATCTGTGTCTTGGGATTTCTGTCGAAATAGTTGAATATTCTCTTCGTCAGTCTTTCTTCATCAATTCTCTTAATGTATCCGTAGAACGTCACTATTCTTCTCCTCATTGTGTCTGTTATTCGTTCTGTTTTTGCATAGATCTCTTTGTATATATTTTAATTATAATAATTATTTTCCTTGATTTACTTCATGATTCCTTGGTTATAATCCACGAATCGTGAATCGTTTCAAAGCCTCATTATTGTCAGAGAGAAATTCCTTTGAGAATTCGACATTCCTATAAATGAGTGTGTTGTAAAACCTGCAGAGGAAGGATTGTAAGTCAGCAGTCAACATGAGCCCATCAGTTCCTTGTCCATAAAGTATCCCTTTAAGGCCCGATCATTAAATTCTCATCGATCCACGACGGCACTTGTTCAGTGTGCATTATCACACAATGACCGTGCGAGCCGTGTAGTCCATGCGATTGTTTTAAAACGGGGACCCGCTGACAACGAATGTCATTCGGAAATAGGGTCACGGAAACTAAAGATGGAGTTAGCCGAGATTTCTGAATGTGCATAATACGAGAGATAAGGATGGCGCAGCTGTGTCCACGACGTATGTAAGCGAATAATTGGCCTCGATTCCTTCCCGACACCACTAACGTTTCCCTGCGGGACGTCATTTCTTCGATTTTTTTTCTCTCGTGCCGATGTAACGGAGAAAGGCCAATAAAGTTCAGAGTTGTATGCCGGAATCCGTCGTTACTGAGGATCTTTCAATTAATGATTACCCTCTATAACCTTTATACGACCGGCTGTTAGAAAAACAAGCAGCTTTTAGTAGCTCAGCTTTCTCCCGGTTTCGAAGGATCATGTTAACAAGGACAATTCTCTTTGCAACATAATGGGAATTAATATCCGAATTTTTTTTTATTGTCTACGATTATTATTAACTTTCTATTAACAATTACATCAGAAACGTTTGTTAACTGTAGGTATACAATTTCCGTTTCCTTTGTGTTTGCAACAAAATACAACTGGCCAGCTCGAGGGTTCTAATAAGCGATTTAGCAACTATGTATGATTAGCAGAACTAGTTCTCTTTGATTATTCATGCAGTGAAGCATACTGGGGGGTCTTCATTAACAACTCATAAAATCGGAACAACGATAATTCCTCCGTGTGTATAGTGGTGAGCAGCGACAGTATTAGATGGTACAAAAAAAGTATGGCAGATTCGTTTTAAATGATGTTAAAGTTAATGTACTTATGTAAACCTAGGCTCGCATGTGCTAAAACTGACATGCACATTATACTATTAATCATCCAACTGCTGGGTACTTATGTGTGTATATATGTATGTACATATAAAGCGTTTAAGAAATTTTCTCATATTTGTAACGGATGTTGGAGGATTCTTACTGAAACACAGTAGGTTTGTTCCATAAATCAAAAAAAAAACTTTTGGGTGTTTCATTCCCACCAGCCAGTAATGCTAGTGGGCGGGCAGTCGCTCCAGACTATGCCGGAAGGTAGGGCGGAAGGCCCTCTTCAACCTGCTTTCAGGAATCGTGGGAATGGGTGGGTGGTGGTTCGGATTAGACAGATGAGACGGACGAAATAAAGACAGAAGAGAATGGAAGATTATCTGTGGAATATTACTGCCTCAGCATTTGCCTAAGTGATCCAAGGAAACCACAGAAAAACTTGGACCAAGGCAGACGGACCCGGAATCGAACCGGCGTCCTCCCGAATGCTAAGCAATGGTCTA
>NW_020438883.1:903245-954202 GCF_000699045.2 Agrilus planipennis
CTTACAACGAACCAGTTTTTAATAATTTGTACACCAAGTACCAAAACAGGTACGAAGATTTTTGTGTTAACGAAAATCTGTGAAAAGCAATTTGTCTTGCGTTTAACCGTAAAAATATGGCCAATATTACAAAAGCTCGTTCGTCAAACCCCATGTTACCTTTACGATATCCTGCCTGGTCTTGGGCGATAACTTTACGCGTCCAAATTTGAAAATTGGGCCGAAATTGTTAATCATTTTCATCGATTTCGCAAAAAAAATCATTAGCAATATGACGTAGAATTCTGAGTTATTAAAACTTTAAGTTCTTACCAACGAAAGACGCGCAAAATGGTTTTTTAAAAGTATTTAAATACAAAATGCAAATACTTTTTTGATTTGTTATTTCAAATGTAAAATCCGAAATAGATTTCCCTTTTGTATTTTAAATGCTAAATGCAAAATACGTATTTTCAAAGTACTTTTTTAAAATAAATACTTCTACATTTACTTACGTGTTGTATAAAATATTTTTTAAGAAAACCTTGCAGGCATTTACTCATTTTTTAAATATTGGAGTGTTTTTAGAGTAATAGTGGTGTTTGCACTATATCACCAGCTGCGAAGATTAAGTATGATTCATATTTTTCTGTTTGAAGTGATTGAGATATAGTTCTTCTATCATTATGTTATAGTTTTTTCAGTTTAGCTATAAATAATTCTTCTGTATGCTTCCTTATTTGTCTTTGACATGCTTTTTAATTGGAAACAAGACACTGATGCCAAAATAGTTTGTTTAGCGTGAAAGATTAAAGCCAAAATATCTTGTAGTTTTTCAGTGTTACACAACTTGTGCATGTCAATTCAATATATTTTGTGGGCTGTTTTGTCGTAATTCATATAATTTCGTAATTCCTTGCTAAAGGTACGATAAGTAGTGATTTGGCAGGTGATTATATCAATTTAGAACTTCATGGACCATGACATTGAACCTAGAAAATAATATCGATCCAATATTTTAGATTATCCATTTTTTTCCTAGGAATTTAGAAATTTTTGGTCTTTCTTCAGTTAAATTTTTAAGCTTTTATTACCTTCAGTGGTCAATGTGAGCAACTTTTAATGGCTAAAATGTATTTTGCATTTTACAAATGGAAAATACATTTGGAAAAGTATTTTAAATAAAATACAAAATTATTCTCAAAATAGTATTTAAATGCAAGATAAAAATAAGTATTTTTTATTTGCATTTTAAATGCAAGTATTCCAAATAAATCACATCTCTGTTCGCAACTGATATATTTAGTGTACTACGTGTGTTGAAATACTTTGAAAATTGACGCATACAATTTTGTATAAAATTGGAGAAGGTTATTTTTCTATAATATTACACGTGTGATGTAAGTGTAACTGGATAACCGTGGTACACTAATATTTTTTAGTCAAACTTTCAAAACTATATAACCTTATATTAATATGAATCTATAGTAAAAAATTGCTTAAAAGGTATTGATCGGTAATTTAGATGGTTTAAAGTTACACTTCGATGATAGATGTAAAGCTATAGAAAAATGACCTTCTCCAATTTATTAACACGAAAGTGAAGGTATGCATCAGTTTTCAAAATATTCTAATACACCTGGTATATCATCATGGCTGTCGATTGAGCCGCAATATGGCGTTTTCCACTTTCGGACGCAAATAGGTACCATTAAAGCGGACATTTTCCTAATTTCAAAAATTATAAGGACAAATCGTTTTCAGAACTAATTTGCTTTAGACAAAGTCACCTACAGGGAAGAGCTATTGTGTGTGATGAAGATGAGATAGTAAAAATATGAATATACCTAACAGAAAAATCAAATAATTCTATAGAAATAAGTGTACGTAACTATTTTGTTATAGAGAAATATAACTTTGAGGGGTGTTTTGGTTTGTTCAAAAGATTTTCAGTGTTGGTTACTTTAGGACAGTTCCCAAAAAAGCAGATGACATTACCAGATAATGTAGTCTAAAAACCGCTTCTAGAGACGCTTCCAATCATCTTGTAAGAGGCTGAGCAGTAATTATGAAGATTTAAATTCGGTGACACCAAGAAGGGTAGTAACATGAATTTGGGCGATGGTATTCTATGAAACTCTGTTACATAGTATCCATAAATTGTTATTTACGCCAGTGGTACAATGTTAGTACATTTAAATTGTCACAACAGCTCCTTTAAGTGGCGAATGCATGTCGGTCGTTGTGTCTATTGAAATCCTATTCCGAAATTTCTTCGTTTTCTTGAAAAAGTCCAAATCATTTTTCGTGGAAAAGCTACCAAAACTTTTGAGATCAGTTCCCACGTGTAACGTATTGTAGTACGTATCGTGTAGATTGCATGATGCTTATGTAGTTTTCCGACAAATAAACAATTGAACGACAGTGGTAGGTTTGTTGCCGGTCACGAAGCAGATGAAATTGATCCATCAGTGTGCGGTTCGCTCATCGTGAGACGTGCCGTGTAAATGCACTGACCGGATACGATAGCGCATCTGCAGCGTCGTTGTTTCCTAGATTCCATTTCACTTTCGTTTCTGCATGAACGTTTGAACTGGACGTGGTCACGTAAGGGTCAGGTCATAATGCGGGGTTTCCATTTCGTTCTTCAATCATTTCCCTGATAAATTCGTACATCAACATTTATCAGTAAAATGCTACCCATAAATTCAATAGTCTGTCTTCTTCCATTTTGGGACTATTTCCAAAAAGGCAAGTCATACGTACAACTTATTGAACCTAAATGTGTGTATGTGACATTGAAATTTGATAAGATATTATGACTAGTAGAAGCGAGAAGTGATCCTATAAGAAAATAATGATTTCATTCATGAAGATTCCATTACATTACGTATAACTCTTCTTCTGAGAGAATTTTGACAAGGTGCATACCACTGAGAAGAGCCAAGAGAGACGTGTTTGTTTAATTAAAAATATATAAAAGAAAGTCGTTTTAGTTACACTGATTATAACTCGAGAACGGCTGAACTGATTTGGCTGAAAATTGGTGGGGAGGTAGCTTACAACCAGGAGATGGACGTGGGACACTTTTTATCCCTTTCCCTTGGAAAAAAAGTGGTATAAGAAAACGCAACTGACATGGAATGACAAAACGCAAGTGACAGCAAAACGTAATATTGTCTATGGTTAAGTATGGTGTTTTATTTATAGTCAGATTTACCTGAAACTTGGCTTTAATGTTTTTTCATATAAAATTATTGACATACATACCCTATTTCAACATTTTACAAAAGTACCTATACCTCTTTTGGAAGCTGAAAGGGGTTTGCAAAGATTGCATTTTTGTTTTTGGTCCGATTTACTTGAAACTGGTTAAAAAATTCAATCTCTGTTGGGGGGGATGAGTGGTGAAGAGGAGTTGTAAGGTTTAAATGGAACATATATTATTTGTGATCGGCTTTACTTGAAACTTGGTCTTAAAGATCTCTCATTTAATTTCTGAATGACCTATCTCGACATTTTAAAAAATTCAACCTCCAAAGGGGGGGGGGGGGTAAAAAGAAGGTGTTGCAATTTTTGTTTGGGACATACTTTATTTGTGGTTGAATTTACTTGAAACTCGATAGGTACATATGCTGCTTGATATTATTAATCAAATGAAAAGAGGTTGCAACGTTTCCATTGGGTATATTTTATTTGTACTCGGATTTACTCGAAGGTTGCTCATTGTTGAAATTAACCAAATACGTGTTTTGGCAATTTTTAAAAATCAACCCTTAAGGATGAAATGTTGTCACTACGTTTGTATTTGAAATCGAAGATGGCGACATTACATAAAATTAAAACGTTGTAAGGGTGAATTGAGAGTTGAAAGGTTTTATGGAGAAACAGTATTAATTTCTGCGAGCGATGCGGCGGGGAAAAACTAGTATATTATAAAAGTAATGAAATCCTTCGATGGGTAAGACGCTATAAGAAACTGTGGAAGGTTAGAAGTGGCGCCCCCTATAAGTCATCATCATAAGGTGTTGCTACGTAATTTTCCTTTGGAAAGATCGATCTACTATTAATATAAATCTACCCTGAAAGTTTTGCTAAAAATCTTAGTGGAACTGCGGTCATACAAATGGCTAAACGACATATGACCATAATACGTGTAATGCTACAGAAAAATGATCTTTTCCAGTTTCAGCTAAAATTTTGCGTGTCGATTTTCAATATATTCTAGCAGACCTAGTACATCACCACTATGAACCTTTGCCCAACTGCAATGGCTTATAACGTTTTCTTTAGGTACGTTTTATTGTAGCACTGCGTTTCTATATGCACCTACCATCGAAAGATTTTTTCTGTTGATAGTTCAGAAATGGTAAATTCAACCTTTTTTTAGAGAAGTGAGTACATCCATAAATATCATTCGAACGGAGTATTGCATTCCAACTTTTCATTTCGCATTTTGCATCCTAATTAAGCACTTGTCCCTTGAGAAAGGTAACATCATAAATCAATCGGTCTACTCGTTAGATATAACTTACAGAACACGTTACTGTGGAAATTGGTTCTCAACCTTCGTCGTCTGCCTTCACTTATTCACGTTAATCTCGTCGTAAGCGACTTTGCTCATCTTCCGCCTAATTATGCTCAAGACGAACGCTCCCGTGTATGTGGATATCCCTTACCCAGAAGCAGACTTCGCCACACGGGAGGTAATTAAAACCGGAGCCTATAATTTCCCTTTCTGCCAACGGTTCCGACTCATAACCGTACGAAATCGCGGCCTGTTTGATACTTTCTTTACTTATTTTATGGAACTTGTTCGTTCGTTCGTTGAATCGCTGCATAAAAGCGAAATCCAAAAACTCCACTTACCATTGAATTAGTCAATTACGTTTACACTGAAAACTAGGTACGTGTATACGTACATAAATTGCCAAGTTCTCGTTGCCAAATTTTACCATGTTCAAAAATATCCAAATCTGAGCCAATGCCAAGTTCCAATATAAAGACGCATCCACGGAATCTTGAAATTAGGAACTTTTACCAACAGTAACATGAATAGCAAATGTACCATTGCGAAGTTGCAGTCTAGAGATGAATGGAGTAGAAGGTTTAGAGATTGAATACAATAAAATATACAGATACTAGTGCGAAATTCTAATCTATACTCACACTTGAAGCTAAAGTTAAAACCAACAAGTCGTATCAATTTCTTCAATAAATTATAATTCAGTTCAATTCACATTCAACTTTTTAGCATTCGAATGTTGAGATTTAAAGCCGAAATTGTTCTTAACTATTTTTCCGTTAGGTACGTGTATATATACATAAATTGCCAAGTTCTCGTTGTCAAATTTTACCATGTTCAAAAATATCCAAATCTGAGCCAATGCCAAGTTCCAATATAAAGACCGAATGAACTGAAATAACAACTGCTAAAGTACAACACTCTAATTTATGTATTTTTCCATTTATTAAATTTTATGTCAGTACCAAATTTCAATTAAAAAACGCACAAAAAACGTCGAAATTAGAATTTATACCAACTGTAATATGAATAGCAAATGTCGTACCGTTGCCAAGTTCAAGTCTAGAGATGAATACAGTAGAAGGTTAAATAAGAGGTTGAATATAATAAAATATCTACGAGACTAGTGCCAAGTTCTAATCTAAACTCACAATTGAAACTGAAATTCAAACCAACAAACTATATTAGTTTCTTCAATAAATTATAATTCTATTTCAATTCACATTTCTAACTTTTTAGCATTCCAAGGTTGAGAGTTAAAGCCAAAACTGATCTTAACTGTTTTTTTTAACTTGGTTTAGGATATTACAATGACAATGGCACAGGTACAGTATTGAATTCTTTTATTTAGAGAACCAACATTTGACTAATAATTTAATTGTAGTCATTCTAATGATACATTTGTAAGAACTGTATTCAGATTTTTCGTAGCTATACAATTGTAAATAATTTTTAACCGATTCAAGATTTCTTGATTAGCAAAAGGAAGAAAAACTCACGGTTTTTATTAGCTACTGGACTAAAAGTAAATATCTGCTTTCAATTATTCGATTGTGACGATAACATAACAGCGAAATATTTAGCAGTAGCTACAGTGGCCGATTCACTAGGTTCAGTCTCAGTTGGTTTACTATCAAACTGTTACGTCATCGAAAATAATAGACACGGTTAATTTGCCTGACGATATTAAATTATTTTGATCGCGCGGCAAAAAGCGAAACGCCGCGGCGACCAAACACGCGCCGCTAGCTCACAAAACTTGCGGTATTTTTCATAGGATTATTAATCTTTGTTTTTGTTCGTAGCTGCGTACCAAAAAAAAAAAATATGATCGAGCGGCTACGGTAAGTGCTTAGGTAGTTCTTAATTTTTTTCTCATCATAATCGATATTTGTCGTGCATTGAACATCTTCTTCGCCCGATCCGTTGTTATTATTTATTGCTAAATTGAGTTACGAAACGCCAGCTTAAAAAAATCCGATAACTAACTGTCAAGTTTGTATTCAAAGAATGAGCGGCCAATTGGGTTATTGTTTTTACAATGCCAGCAATTCACACGTGTGTATAGGTAGGTACCTGTTAACAAAGCTAATGTACTTTTGCATCATAACTTAGCATTTATTGTTTCGTATTGTTTCAAAGGCATGTCGGCCAATAGCGACCATGTCAGCTACAGCGGTAACAAATTATGTAGATTATTAACTAAGCGTTAACAATCTCTATTGAAACTTTTTGTAGTGTATCAAACGTTTAAAGAATTAAAACAAGCTATCGTGCACCAGTAAAACCCTACATTGTTGGAAAGTTTATACAAACTATGCGTATTTTTTAGTTGGGGCCTTCAGAAGAGACTCGATAGTAAAGTGTTTCTTCCCACGCATCTATTCGAGATTTGGAGGGCAATGTTCCGACATTTGCCAAGAGGCAATCCTGGTCTCAATCCAATAGATTATGTACTTTGGGTCAAACTTTGAAGCGCTAGATAAACTGTATCGGCACTTAACGCTTATCACTTTGAAAAACTTCATCTAAAAAGCTGCCAAACCATTACCGTGAATCAATGGACTTGTGACCAGAAATAATTCGCCGTTGAGTGGTTTCTAAAAGCACACATTTTTAATAAATTATATTTCAGTAGTAGTACAGTACAACTGTAGCGATAGACATAGAGGGGCAAAAGAGATGAAAGATTAGAAGAAGTGGCTGATTTTAGGTATCTAGGAAGTCAAATAAGTCAGGACGGAAGGAGTAGTGGGGATATAAAGCGGAAGATAGCGCACGGTCGAGTCGCCTTCAATAAAAACAGTCACTTCTATGCTTCTAATGTAGGTTGTTTAATAAAAGGCTCCGGGTAGTTGAATACATATATAATAAACATACAAATGAATATAAACAGCAAACAGCAAAACAAGTAACAAACAGGAATTAAATATATACAACTTATATACAATATTCAATGTATCGCGTCTTCCAAAATACATACGTCTTCGTGTAATCACCATAAATACGTCTTCCATCTTTTTTGAGCAAAAATGCTCAACGTCTAAATGAAATATACCGTTTTAATCAAACATCTTACCACCTTGCTTGTCTCTCACTCTACTGCCGTGGTGGTCTCTCACGTACCCCCAACATGCACGCATAGGTAAAACTAGATTATTGATTTTCCACCACCTAATTGACAATATCACTACTCTTGCACCTGGACAAGCAAAAACTGTATCGAAAAAGGCTAATAGTACATGTGACCAGGAATTATATTGTAAATGGAAACAATTATATTTCTATTTATGCCAAATGGTTTTGAATGGAATTTACAAATTTTCCATTGATTCCCATTAAAGTTCAATGGAATTTTTTTCTACGGGGAATTACTGTAAATGGAAACAATTATTTTTCCATTTATGCCAAATGGTTTTGAATGGAATTTATAAATTTTCCATTGATTCCCATTAAAGTTCAATGGAATTTTTTTCTACGGGGAATTACTGTAAATGGAAACAATTATTTTTCCATTTATGCCAAATGGTTTTGAATGGAATTTATAAATTTTCCATTGATTCCCATTGCACTTCAATGGAAATTTTTCCTACTGGTTAGGACGGGAATGAACTAGTGTGTGGTGTGAATATTGAAACTGGTGTCTTGTATAATATAATTCTTAGAGCTGCCCTAATTCAGTTAGAAGTCGGTAACAATCCTGGAACTAGCTTCTATGGTAACACAATCACATAATGAGAAACGCTGCAATACATCTAACCGGCATAGCATCAAAAGCGTCAGTTTCCCTTTGTGAATACGTACATCATGCATACATACCTATGGTAACTTTGAGGCAAATGGAGCAACCTGCAAGCGAGATAATCAAAACTTTTGTGCTTTGCTGCTAACGTACGATATTCCTTGTTTTACGTCTTTAATAATTCATGTACTAAGCCAATAGCGGCAAATCACTGACTATACGCTCTGATAAAGACGCCCCGTTCTATATTGCCAACTTGTTGGATTACTACGTACAACATGCCTCTGATTTAGTCTACAGGCTCGAGGTGTAATAAATGTCGAAATTAGTGTACTAGAAAGAATCGGAAATCCAATTTCATCGAACGTTTTACATCTTTGAGGAAGAATATTCCTTCAAATATGGTTTTGACATAGATCTACGTCTTTCTCAGACGTTTATTCATTTAGTAGAAAATAAAATTGTAAAAAAAAATTAAATGGACCTTGTAGGAGCATACGTAATCCTAAAATGTAGCATCGTACTACAGATGGCGCTCACCACGCCATTTGTGGTATTTTCTAAAACGCGCTGTTAAGACAGCAGGTAAAGCTTGGTCTGTGTTCTGTCGGAGCTGCCGGCGACGAGTTGATGAGATCCAAAAAGATCGAAATCGCGATCCGCGTCTGGCAGTTTCGACAGAATGCAGACCACTTCGAATTATTTTGTTTGTAAAAAAATGATAATAAACGCAGTTTTGCTTTGTATTCTGAAATCTCAGAACCCTAATCCTTCACAACTTAGTTCAAATAAACCTACAAATATTAACGTTACATTAATCAAAGGCTTACGAGGCCAATTATTTCTAAAACAAGTACCTGCTAACTAACCACCCGAGAAAAAAATGTTCAGTCTCTCAGAGTCTCTGAAAGCGAGACTCGATTCTCCGTCTCTCATCGAGTCTCTCTGGTGTCGCTGAGAGAGACTGTCAAAAAAACTGTTTAGCGTCTCTGAACGAAAGACTCGAGTCGCTCATAGAGAGATCCTCATTTCGTATCCAGTCTCTGAACGAGAGACTCGAATCTCTCAATAAGTGATGTCAGACATGGTTAAAATTTTCAACAAGTTCAACATATTTCAGAGATCCCAGTCTTTCTACGAGAGACTCGAGTCTCTCAATTTTTCAGATTTATTCATTCAGTCTCTCTGTGAAAGACTGGAATCTCTGAATTAACAATTTTATCTTTCGAGTCTCTCATACAGAGACTGTGAGAGATCCATAAAAACACCTCTCAGACACGCTAAAAGACTTCGAGAGACTGGAGAGAGACTGATAATTTTTGTCTAGGGTAAGTACAATTATGTTATACGTATACCTACATTCACCTTGCAATTTATCAACAATATATTTACATATATATGTAAATCTGAGTAGAAATGGAGAAAGTTTAATAACTCTTTGGATACTCTCAGGATTAAATTAAAATACCCAACACTTTGTGCCTAGACTGTGTATTTATTTGATATCGCATACATGTGAGATTTTTGAATACCCTAAGCTGTACAGTATTTGAAGCGAGGTTAATTCCTGCTAAAAAGATAACGTGAAACTAGCTACCCACAAACATATACTAACGTACGCACATGGATAGATATTTACATCCTCATTGTATACACAAGTATCGTCCCTAGATATCTATCTCTGTACCTACTAGTTAGGGGTGCTTTTTTATTTTATTTATGCATATTAACTTTATGCCGAGCTAGCAACATAAAGCTATTGTTTCCTCTAGCGTATTTGCGATGGACTACCTATTTCTCTAGTGCACCTTCGTATGTCCAGTGGCGTAGTTGCGGGAAAAATAACATCCCCTTATTAAATATTGCTTTTAATAAAGACTAGCATTTTCCATAAAGATAGTAATTTACTTTGAAACGAGAAGTAAAAATTATTAGATAAAAGTGAATTATTACAATAATAAGGAATAAGACACACGCAGGTTTAAGTTGCAATTTATGTAGATGGAAGAAATGTTAAGTACTTCGTTCGTTTTTATGGAGTTCTAAGAACATGAAGCTTCTTTAATTTAATAGTCTATTACTATAACTTTGTTGCAAAATGCATTATCAACAGAGTTTAAGGTCAGGAAAGTTCTCATAGCTATGAAATTTTGCGGTTCTACGGTTATATAAAAGTAAAATCACTTTATAACTATTGTGAAATAAATTTTAAATCATTAATTGATAAAAATATTTGTAATGATCGAAGATTATTCTCGAGGAGGGGAAATCTTCAAATGACACCTACAGAAGGGAGGTAGTGTCTGATTTTTACCGACTAAAACCCTTCCTCGAAAAGGGAGATCAACCAAAAGTTTATACGTACAAGGTTGGGAGTGGGAAGAGGATTAAGTTGGGAAAAGGGTTGAGTGTGGGGAGAAGACGGGAGTATTTGGGGGGAGAGAACGTCGAAAATTGGTGGCCCATCTTTGATGTGAATGATGGGCATTCGCGCTAAAGAGCGAAGAGAATATCGGTCTTTTTTTTCGTTTAGATTATTCTCGAGGACGGGAAATCTTCAAAAGACGCCCCCCTGAAGGGGGGTAGTGTCGGATTTTTACCGACTAAAACCCCTTCTCGAGTGAGGAGATAAACCCTGAAGGTTACTCATCCCCGGGAAAAGAATGGAAGGTTGAGATTGGGGAGAGGGTTGAGAAGGGAAAATGGTTAAGCGTGGGGGGGATTGGAGGAGGGAGAACCATCGGAAGAGGTGGATGGACACATGCGCTAAAAAGCGAAAGGAATATTGATCTTTTTTTTTTGTTTAGATTATGTTCGAGGAGGGGAAATCTTCAAAAGACACCCCCTGAAGGGTAGTAGTGTCGGATTTTTACCGACTAAAACCCCTCCTCAAGTGGGTAGGGAATATCGATCAACCCAAGCTGTTGTTTGTGGACAGTGGGATTAGTGAATAACTATAGACAGCGTTATAAGCGCCATCTGTAGGTATTAGCCACTAACCACGACTTAAAATGACCAGAAAAATCGTGGTTTAAACGTACCTGTTGTTACCACTTGGGTTATTATTTGCATTATGGTTGGCTTACTCAAGGGTTTCTAGATTTCTAGAGTGCAAGTGTGCTTTTCTACCTTATCTCGTGATAGTTACGCCACTGCAGGTGCACATGTATACGTATCATCCATACACTACCGTATACATGTAGGAGAGAGCTCTCTGTGTAGACCAGGTAGTTGATCTTACCACATTAATATTCTTTGATGTTATTAAATACATATACTACCCACGGAAGTCGCTCCTATCGCTACACTCGATTATAATTAAAATCTATGTTCGCGTTTACTGTTGTTTACCCGGTATAAATGCAACGTTTATACGCAAATTTTATTGGGACGTAGTAAATTGCACCTGGCTGGTTTCGGGATTACGCAAATTGCAACGTAGTTAATTGAGGCAATTAAATATCGTAATTAAAAGCCCATTAAAATAAATGAATTAAATGACAATTCAGTTAAGTACCTAAAATTAAAATATTTTCCATTACGAGATAGGACAAAGCCGCTAACAAAAGAGAACAACTGCCGCGAATGATGCTTCAACGTCAAAAAAATATATTTTACTCTTTTAAATGTACAATTCCTAGTTTAATGTATGTGTTATCGGAAATGTATAAAATCCGTCATATAATTCCTAAAATCGCCCGGAAATCATTTATATTAGACACATTTTCTTGGAAACCTTTACATCTCCTAAATAGCAATCGGAAATGTATGATATTAAATTATTTCATTATAATTCGATTTTAAATTTAAGTGAAAGAAAATTTAATTAAAATCCCTTCACTGGTATTTGCTCTAGGTTCCTTCAAATAAAAATAGTTTTATACTTCATTTACTTTCTCTAGCGATGTGCCCCCTCCAATGTCTTGGATGCGCGATGGCAAAATCGTAGGTAGGGAGAAAAAAGCTCATTATACTCTCGCCTCTTGTTCATTAAACATACTTCTTTTTCATACAGTACCTGCCAAAAGTTTTGTTCAATCATGATAGTAATGCGAGTCGGAAAGAAGCGTTAAAGCCTTTAATATGTCTTCAAATATAAATAAACATCCCGTTCATATTTTCAGTAGTAATTGGTACCAATACCAGCACATTTGAGCAATGCAATTTTAGTGGATAAAATGGTCAATTTTTCCGTATAGTACTGTACGATTATACGCTTCTCGCCTGTTAAGAGTTTGGCCGAGAGTTGTCTCCTTTCTTTTCTGGCCTAGTGCTGTTCTTTTCTACTTTGCGCCGGTCAAACTGAAGGTCAACAACCGACAACCGCTAGAGAAACTAAACGAAGGATAGTTTAATTTTAATATCGTTTTTAGACTTTACAGTTAGATTTGCTTATCATTGTTCAACCTATTTTATTTTATTATGTTGGAAATTTCCATAATTTCAAATGCATACACGGTAGTCAAATATTTATTGAAGGTTCTTTTGCAAACCATAATAGGCCTATTTGGTCCCAGTGGTCAGGTTCTGCTAAGTTCTTCGACGGCAACCACTTTTGTTAATTTTATTATCGATGCTCTTCGATTGTATTCAGGTTACAGTAATTTCATAGCTCGAGGCAGAGTCAAACCTTGTTGGGTTTTTCCCCTTATTGGCTTCTGACTCGTATACTTTTGTTGCATACCAGGTATTGGTGGTGGCATCAGAAAAATTTTTGATTTTGTCACATAATTTAGAATTAGTTACGTTTTGTCCTTCTTCGTGTTAACTGGCGTTTTTAATTCGTATTTTCTTGGTTGCCCCTGTAGTTGTTATCCGTTATTTCATAATTAATAATTCATCTATAAATAAAGTCTGCATATAGCGTTTTATGTCGAGGTTCATTCGCTCCATTAAAACCAACACTTTGAGAAAATACTGCTCGGGATTTCACGGCAAACAAATACATAAATATTTATTTTTAGAAAGAACTTTCATATTTCGTATTTAGGTACAGATGGTCTCAATATAACTTAAAACTCGATCCTATTAATTTTATGAGTAGTGCTGCAAACTAGTGTTCCGACAGCATGACAATTATAGGGTTGCTGAAATAGGTACTGATTCTGTGATGATGGTAATTAATTAAGTGAAAGCGCTAAAAAGTGCCCGCCCAACACCGTTACCGAATTTCCGAATTAGACGATAAAGATAATGTCGGCATAAAATTCCGCGCTGGCTTTGACAGTAAAGTCGGTGATACCGTTTTGCTGGAATTACATCAGATCTTGATACGTTGCCAATAGTGACACTAAACTCCTTTACTGCAGCAGCATATTAATTCTACCTCGAGAGATAAAAACATAGGTCGCTGACTTTTGCAGAATCTCTGGCTGTAGAGGGTAACTGTCTATTTTACAATGAATAAATGTTTGTTCTAAATATGTTTTTTTATTAACTGGAATATAACGTTTAAAAAGTTCAAAAATATTCTACTTCGTTGTTACAATTTCAATGTTCCACATGCCAAGAAGAAAGAATGGAACCTCCATATTAAAACGTTTCATCATCATAAGGTCGTCAGTCCTAAGACTGGTTGAACACGCACCTCTACTCCTTTCTATCCTGAGCTAATCTTCGCATTTCTCTAAAACTAGAACAACCCACATCCTTAACTATTTCCGAACAGTAATCTAATCTGGGTCTACCTGTAATTCCTGTTTCTGCCTCTAATATGTCTCTGACTAGGCCTTCATGCCTGAGAAGGGTGTCCTACCAACCTATCTCGCCTATTTTTTGCTGATTTCCATAGAGTCCTCTATTCACCTATTCTTCCTAAACTAAATTCCCCTAATAGTTCTTCCGCAATTTTTCCATCCTTCTCTGTACAATTCTAGTTAAGATTTTTGACGCATGGGAAGCTAAGCTAATTGTTCTAAATTTCTCGTTTAAATGTTCTAAAATGTTTTTCGACATACAATGCCTGCAAGAAATGTCGGCATTTTAGGCAGATCAAAGGAGTGTACCTACTGTATGGAATCTTTATACTGCGCCCAAGGGTAGACGTGGACCTGCTGTCCAATTTCTAGAATCCTTTTGGCTACACGTAGTTATCTTATTGATTCATCCATCCATGTAACGCAATAATATTTAATATAAAAATAATAACAAGCACGTTGTCATCATGAGTTAGAGTCATTAATATTTATGTAGAATTTTGGATTTTAGTGTTTTATTTACCTCTGTTTGGTTTATTCAGTTTCATTCAATTGTTTTTTTTCTTTTCTGTATATCCTTCCGTTTTCTATAGGGTTTCGGAAAGTCATTTCGTTTTTTCCCCGACAGAGGATTTAATTGTATTCTTTTGCACCCAACTTCACATTTAAGCTGTATAATTTTTATATGCTTTGAGAGCTCATATAGCAAGGCTTGTGTGTGAAAAATTCCAATTAATTCTACGCAGTAGTTTTTGGTTGGTGCCCTTTTAAATATGGAGAGCGATAAGCAGCATTTTCGACATATCTTACTGTTTTACTACAGAAAGGGTAAAAATGCTGTTCAAGCCAGAAAGAAATTGACTGATGTGTATGGAGAAGGTGTGTTGACAGTACGCCAGTGCCAGAACTGGTTCGCTAAATTTCGATCCGGCAATTTTGATGTCGAAGATGCACCACGTTCGGGAAGGCCGGTTGAAGCTGATAAAGACGCGATAAAGGCATTAGTTGATGTGAACCGGCGAATAACAACACGTGAGATCGGATTGAGGTTAAATTTATCAAATTCAACAGTTTATGACCACTTGAAAGGCCTGGGATTATCCTCGAAGCTCGATGTATGGGTTCCCCATGTTCTCACAGAGAGAAATCTGTGTCGCCGCATTGACGTCTGCGATTCGCTTCTCAAACGTCACGAAAATGATCCGTTTTTGAAGCGCATCATCACTGGGGACGAAAAATGGGTTGTATACAACAACGTCAAACGCAAGAGGTCATGGAGCAAAAAAGATGAACCGGCTCAAACCATTTCCAAAGCCGATATTCACCAAAAAAAGGTGATGCTGTCTGTTTGGTGGGATTTTAAAGGAATCGTTTTTTTTTAGCTTTTACCGGATAACACAACGATTAATTCGGAAGTCTACTGTCATCAGCTGGACAAACTGAATGATGCACTTCAACAGAAAAGGTCAGAACTAATCAACAGGAAAGGTGTAGTGTTTCACCAAGACAACGCGAGACCTCACACAAGTTTGGTCACTCGCCAAAAGCTTTTACAGCTTGAATGGGATACAATGCTACACCCACCATATTCTCCAGACCTGGCACCATCGGATTATTATTTGTTCCGGTCACTCCAAAATTTTTTAGACGGTAAAACCTTCACCTCAAATGAGGAGGTCAAAAACCTCCTCGATCAGTTTTTTGCCAGCAAAGACCAAAAATTTTATGAGCGTGGAATTATGCTACTACCAGAAAGATGGCAAAAGGTGTTGGACCAGAACGGTCAATATATAATTTAATAAAGTATTTGTTTATTATACGAAAACTGTCTTTCATTTCCACAAAAAAAAAAACGAAATGACTTTCCGAACAACCCTATACATTCCTTCTGGACCCATAATACACTTAACTCTTACATAGTTTGCAAACTTTTCTGAGTAATTCATAAAAACATACTTACTAAGTACTCCCAGGAGTGTAAATTTTTTTTATTCACATAAAGTTTATTACCACCGGCGATTGTTCCAACAACACATTGTCTTCTTCACGGGTAATAGTTTTAAGCATTTAAACTTCACCATCATTTGTTTTAATGATACTTTAATTATTACTTTAATTGATTTTATCGTATGTTGGGGCTTATGAATTACACAACAGTCCTAAGTCACAGATTTATGTTAAATATACAGTGGATTCGTATTGCATCTTTATAAATTTACAGTCCTGTAAATTAGTATTTGACCTTTAACTAAGGATATTTGAAACTTCGTTATCTGAGATAGTCTAGTAATAATTGAATTGTTTTTTGAGATCAAGTTACTCTTTATTAATTGATTTTTTAATAACAAAAAAATTTGGTTAAAAAACTGGGTAATTTGGATATTCAGAGGCGATTTGGAAGGTATATGTTTACAGCTCGATTCTGTAGGAGCGAGCTTGTGAGATGTGGTATTATACGAATATGTTAAGGGTAAGAAAGGTTAGGAATAAGAAGATGTTAGAAACAGTAGAAGAGCAGTAAGTATTATAGAAGCCAATAAGAAATAAGCGAGCTAGATTGGTAGGAGATCTTCTCAGACATGACGAGGTCAGTCATGAGACGGAACTGGCTTAACCCACCAAAAAATGCTGAAGACATGACGGGTCAATCATGATACGGAATTTATTAGTTCTCAATGATTAAAGCCTGACCTAACCCACCAAAAAATGCTGAAGACATGACGGCTCAGTCGTGATACGGAATTTATTAGTTCTCAATGACTACAATCTGACTTAAGCCACCAAAAAATGCTGGAGATATGACGTGCCAGTAATGATACGGAATTTATTAGTTCTCAATGACTACAATCTGACTTAAGCCACCAAAAAATGCTGAAGACATGACGGGTCAATCATGATACGGAATTTATTAGTTCTCAATGACCACAATCTGACTTAAGCCACCAAAAAATGCTGAAGACATGACGTGCCAGTTATTTATTAGTTCTCAATGACAACAACCTAACTTAACCCACCAAAAAATGCTGATTCTACAGTTTTATCAAAAAGAAAAACATAAATTAAGAAGAAAGCATTACGTTATTGCATAAGAATGGGCCGAGGCCAGACGCATTGTAAAATAAATCCAGAAATTTAATTAGATGTAAGCCCGTGCTTATTTTTAATACTCCTCAGTGTGCAGATTCAGAAAGTTCGTGAACTTTAGAGTGCATTAATGAGGTACCTTAGCTTGGTATTTGTGCATTTCTTAATTAAAGCCGCTGCGAGAGCTGAAGTTAATGGCAATTATTGTTATTCAGTCGTTCTTTTGACGCGCAAATGCTAATCCAGTTGTCGAGCAGGCGTTTCGTTCAGGTGAAGATTATTTCGTCTTTTGTAGCTTTTGTTTGCTTCTAATTAAGATCCTTGTGGCTCTAATTAGACTGTTTTGCGAAACTAATAATTCTTTCTTTAAAAATACCATTTCTGACTTCTGCTCATTTAAATTAGACCAAATGGACTAAAAAGGGGCTAATTTCGTAGTTAAAATTAATGACCGTGTTTTATCAATCAATTTTTTATGAGGGCTTTCGTAATTATTCGGTTCAATTGCTACAGTCGATGCTGATTAATGAAATGTTAACGGATTTTTAGGTCTCGTCTAAATGACGAAAAATAAGATTTGGTAGAAATTCCAAGATCTTTATTGTACCTATGTAGGTAATATTTAAATCACATTCTGACTCAAAACTTTCAAAAAATCTTTTATTTTTAATGGATATTAAATATATTAAAAATTGAGCAAATGCAATTTCTTCAACTGCTTAACTTTACGGTATATATATAAATTGAAATAAACTTTATGTCGTGGTGAAATTAAAAAACTACAATTGATTAGTATTAAACATTAATTACAAGAATTCTGGCATCAAAATCGATAAGTTTATATGAAAAGAGTAGTCAGAAAAACATTAAAAGGTCAAAAAGTGGTTGGCCACATTGACGAACTGTCATCATCGTCATCATAAGGTCGTCAATCCTAAGACTGGTTGGACACACACCTCCACTCTTTCCTATCCTGAGCTTGTTTTCGGATTTCCCTAAAACTAGAACATCCCAAATCCTGCCTCTGCTGCTTTTAACTACTGTGTCAGCCTCTAATATATCTCTTACTAGCCCTTTATGCCTGAGAAGGTGTCCTACCAACCTATCTCGTCTATTTCTTATTGACTTGAATAGAGTCCTCTATTCTCCTATTCTTTCTAATCTTCTCTATCTACGGTATCCTCATCATTCACCACTTTTCGAACGCATCTAACCTTTTGGTTGTTTGGCACCCGTATAATGCCACGCTTCAAATGTACAACTTTAATAATCACTTTTACAATTACCCTAAATTAACCGTTCGCGACCATAGAGGTGACTTCTTTTTATTGAAGGCGACTCGACCCTAACGAACTGTACTAAATAGGTATTTGTTATATGCAATATATACAGTGAAATCTGTTTATAGTACCTCCGCATATAATAACAGTAATAGATAAAGTTGCGACAGATATATTTTCTTATGAGGGTTCATTTTTGTCTGTAAGGTGTTGTTAGCCATTTCTTAGGTGCGCCACTACTACAAACTCTGATCTTGCATCTGTGACGTTAGAATGAGAATAGAGGGGGGTACAATCGGTTATAAAGGACGGAAATGAATCTTCACAAGACAATACTGGGATAGCTCCATCTACCGGCAGTCTGTATCTATCGTAACACCAAATTTCAAAAACTTAACTTCTTTTTTTTTCTCTGCTTCCACTATTCAAATTTTGCACTCATCGGAACACATTTTTATTACGATTACGTTTTACAAAATTAAAGAAAACATTCATGAAAGTACACTATATATTTTGTTAATAGTGTAGCAGGTACTTATGCAATTGCTAATTCCTTGATAAATATCTCTGAGCATTTTTCACCATATTATAAGTTCACTCACTATATACCTATACGTGTATATACACTTATCATTCATTTTCTTTCCTTTTTTCGTTGCCTTCAATTTTGTCAGCATGTATATCTGCCGTGATTATTAGTATGCAAGGCGTAACATGGACGAAATGTATGCACTATTTATGTATATATATCAGCGCCATCATAGTGCGTGGTTCTGTGTTGGCGGCGTGTGGACAGAATACGACCGGAACACGTGTCCAGATTTCTATCGGTACTCGAACGACACACGAACTCACGTGTATGATATCCTTTATTTTATTAAGCCCAGTACCAGCACATACATATAACCAGAGCGATCTCCGCCTTCCTTATCTTTTTTACGATTTTTTAAGATGAACGAATGTTCATGAACCGTTTTACGACTCTTCAAGGACATTTCTTGACTATCTGCAAATATATTCCTCGAAACGTTTCCAACTTGCTGCTACTTTTACGAAACGTGCACGAGGACGTGAATGTTAACGGATGTTTTACTGTACCTAAGTATTATGCGAGTGTCCTTGTTTGAACTTGACTTTCGAATAGGTCAAGTTTCGTTAAAATAAAAAACGAGTGCTGGTATTAAGCGCAAATATTTAAAAAGCGAGAAAAATTGCTAAAAACCTGCTACACAATAACCAGCAATGTGTCACCACCACGGACATGCTGATGGCATCTAATGAAAAGTTCAAAATTGCGATCAACTTCAAATGGTTTAAGATTGAATGTCCACCACACAAATCATCAATAGAATCGAAGAATGTGGAAACAGCTGGACAGATTTATGTTAAATATGAGCTGAATGCAACTCAATGTGAGCTATTATTTTCCTTAAGTACTTAAAAATTTTAGACAGAAATGGTGCCTCTTTAAGTAGTCCTAAGAGGAGTAGCCAAAAGGCCAAAAAGGTATTAGATTAGGGAAATGCTTCTACTAGTCATTGCGTATGCGGAAATTGGTAACCCACATATAGAGATGGGCCATGATTCCACAATTTCTGATTTTGCCATAGTGATAAAAGCGTAACTGTGACTCCCTGCGACAAAATTCCGCTTATAGTACTGAGGACATTCCGTAGTCCGGAGTGGAAGTAGGTAGCAGAGGATATAGCGTTCTCGATCTCCAAGTTCACGTCCTTGTTCGCAAATTATGTAATGTAAAAAAGAAAAATGATGCTAACCGCCACCTAGACATTTAAACAGATGTTCATCAGTCAAATGAGGAATGGAGCCAATCGTTTGGAATGAAACCTGGTGTGACAGAAAAGCTATGAGTCTAAAATGCATCTATTACAGTTATCAGAAGTGATCGACGCCATGACATACTGATTTAGACCATTGCGTAGCATTTGGGAGAACGTCAATTTGAATTCAGGTTTGTCTGCCGTGGTTCTAATTTCTCTGTGGTTTCCTTGGATTACTGAGGCAAATGCTGGAGTAGTAATCTTTCATTCTCTTCCGTCTTCATTTCATCCGTCTTATCTTTCTCAACTCAACCACCACCCAACCGTTCCCACGATTCCTAAAAGGAGGCTGAAAATTCCTTTCACCTTACCCTCTGATGTAGTCTGGAGGGTCTGTTCTCTCACCAGCGTTAGTAGCTGGTGGGAATAAAACACCTAAAAGTTATCACAACTGTCATACAGGTTCCTGACACTATGATTCTTCCGTAACAGTCACAGGCGGAACTATTACTGAAAAATTACTATCAAATCCGTATCTAATGGAAAGAAGTGCTATTTCTAGCATATTAAATTAACTATGCAAATATGTTTCGCGAATCTAAATTAATACGTTCAGACATTGCATCTCCATCCATTTTGACATTCGACAATCGTCCAGCCAATACCTACAGTAAATAATTTAAAAACAATAAATAAACAAATAGAAACGCCAGTGTCTTCTCTAATGGAAATGTATTCATTTATAGGATTGCTGAATAGACTTGTATAGTTCCGTGAGTATGTTATAAAATTTAGTGGCTTCGTTTGGAGTGTTCTTAAATATTTTTATGTAAGTAATCATTTCAGTAAACGTAGGTGCAAGGAAGGGTGTTAGAGGGTCGTTTTCGTGTATGCGCCTTAGAAATTGTAATTGTACGAGAAAGGGACGGAGCAGTGTAAACTATTCTAAGCAGTTTGTGTCTGAAACACTCGAAATAACCATCGTGTAATTAAGTTTATGTTCATGAAATGTTCATATGGTTCGAGCACCTGCAATTGTTTCGCGGTCCGAACCATTCTCCGCATTTAGAGCCGTTTTGTTAATGGCGTTGTGCCCAAAGCACATCCTAGATCTTCTTCAGCGCAAGCCATTATTAGTGGTTTAAATGGAATTCGAAGCCGTGAGGCACCTCCTATGCTGATGTTGATCAGTCCGACCGTCCAACAAAGAACAATACTCTAATGAATAGTTATTGCGTATACGAATATCGCCAGGCATATATTTTAAGTGACGGGAATCGAATTGGAAAATTTCATTCGCTCATCGAATTCGGTTAATCGGCCAAGTTGGCGATTTGCCTCCTTTCAAACACACGGAACCGTGTCACAACGGTGGAATTTCGCGTAATCGGCATAATGGTGTCAGTTAAATTGCAAGTTGTTGCATTTCCGAAACAGATTAACTGCGCGATTAGCTCGCGCACGATCTCCGTCATCCTTCCGAGAAATTCTTGATGCCGAATGGAATTTCATTCAAGTGAAACACCTCATTTGTGTCTTCGTATACTGTTATCAGAATAATTAAACCTTCATATATTGCTTTAATTACCTATTAATTAAATTGAGAAACCGTTGATATCTGTAAAAATTATAGACATACATATACTTAATAGACTTATCCCGTAGGAAAAATTTCCATTTAATTTCCATTAAAAAATGCCATTTAATTACCACTGATAATAATTAATGGTAATAAATGGAGAATTGCCAATGGGATTTCCATTCCCGAACTCAATGGGATTTCCATTGCTGAATGCAATGGCATTACCATTGCAATGAAAATTCCATTGAAACTTCATCAGCATGCTTTTTTCCATAATCCATATTATTTTGTTGAGAATTTGGTTCTTCAGATATCTGAACCAAGGCACGTTCCTGGATGTCTGGCTCTTCATCGTTGTGTTTAGATTTTTTTTTTCACTTGCTTCTGATAAAACTACATCACTCTCACAGATGACTTCAGCCTCCTCTATATTCTGGCATGGTTCAAAATCATCAAACAATGCTTCTAATGTAGGCTTTTTCACTTGTCTAGGGGTTGTTTAATAAAAGGCTCCGGGTAGTTGAATACATATATAATAAACATAATAATGAATATAAACAGCAAACAGCAAAACGAGTAACAAACAGGAACTAAATATATACAACTTATATACAATATTCAATGTATCGCGTCTTCCAAAATACATACGTCTTCGTGTAATCACCATAAATACGTCTTCCGTCTTTTTTGAGCAAAAATGCTCAACGTCTAAATGAAATATACCGTTTTAATCAAACATCTTACTACCTTGCTTGTCTCTCACTCTACTGCCGTGGTGGTCCCTCACGTACCCCCAACATGCACGCATAGGTAAAACTAGATTATTGATTTTCCACCACCTAATTGGCAATATCACTACTCTTGCACCTGGGCAAGCAAAAACTGTATCGAAAAAGGCTAATAGTATGTGGCCACTAATGGTTATAATAAACGAATTACCCCATACTATTCGTAAGAATAATATAATATCAGCGGGTTTATGGCTTGGAAATAGTGGATTGATATATTTTTGAGAGCATTTAATAATATTCAATTTAAATGTGTACTCATGCAAATATCTTCTTCAGAATTAAATAACATACATAAATTAATCACACCTATTGTTAATCGTTTCAAATGAGACTGATGAAACTAAAATCCATGTAACGAAACAGACTTTACAAATAATTCATAATTCATAATTTCATTTCTTAATTAATTACTTCATTGGAATTCTTTGGGAAATAAAACTTTTCCATTCATATCTAACGATAAGAATATTGATGGAATTATTCAAAATGGAAACAATTGATTTTCTATTTACCTGTCTATTTATTTATGATTGGTTTATGTTATTATTACGTTAGACTATGGTGGAAATTAGTATCCCTGAGCGGTAAGCATGGATTAAGTGTTGTATGCTAGGGATTAGTGTGACCAAGCAAGGGATTAAGTTGTGGTAGAGATACATATCCCTAATTGACATGTATGAAGTGTCATGCAGTAAAGACTAAGTTATGTATTCTATCGACGGTTATTTTGTTATGCAAAAATTGTGTCAAGGTTATTTTGGCGTCGGATAGTTTATGTAATAGTGTCATAAACACCACCCTTCAGTTATATGTTTACTAGTCGCAACTGATTTCAATTATAAGGTTTCCTTACGATAAATCACAAATGTAGAATAAGAAATCAAAAATCAAACTGATAATAAATTTAATAAATCTGTTGGTAAGTTTAGACAAAATAAATTATTCACAGGGTCACAATTTTATATAATAAAAAAATCTGTTAGCATCGCAATTCAAAAATAATACCCTGAAGCTTCCAATAAGTACATAAATAGAGGATGCAATTAGCCATTCCAATAATTACTGGACGAATTATGTTGTCCTTAGAATGAGGAATGAGATTAAGTCTGAACAACTGAATTGTTAACGTATACATATGCGTACTTTATAAGATAGTGGATTCAAAACACGTATCAATAAATATGTTCTTCTGGGCATGTAAATTTGTACAGAGTAACAAGTAGATAATATGGCATATTTATATGTAGAGGACAATACTACGTAGTATAATTCGTTACGGTTTTTACGCAATAAATTGCTTAGTTCTTTTTTTCACTTAATTCTCTCAAGAGGCATACTATTTGGATGACTTGTGTTTCATTGACAGATAAGGTTAAGAAAAACGTCTCTTAATAATTATGTTTACAAAAGAATTGAAGTGAAATTGCTTAAAAGTTTTGGAACATAAAACAGACCAATAAGTATAATCGCTATAAACTCTTCCTTTAACTTGCATCCTTATTATGAGCTCTGCCTCAGGGAGTTTACTGGACACTTCGAAAGAATTGTTTCGGTTAGATTAACAGAGCATAACACTAAACTATAAAAAAATACAAGTATGGCATCCCATTACATAGAAAATAGTGACTTTATAGATTTAGAAATTGATTTATTACATCACAAAAATAAGGCTCCTAGATTAGATCTTCTAGAGGAATTGGAAATTAAAAAATTCTTTCCAACAAATAATTTGATAACCAATTAAAACTAAAATTTTGATAATAACTTTATCTTCTCTTACTGCCCCTCTTCTCCTTATTTCTCTTTTTCTATTACAGCAGCGCAGCTTTCTGAATATGATGAAAGATGTTATTTAAGAGTACGAGCGCTTTTTTTGTGAATGTAAATGTTAATAATAAATTAAGTTGGTTCCGGCAGCCAGTCGTTTAGACACTCTCCTTTATTGTTTGCGCTTCCGCGAGCGAAGTTCCAGCGAAAGCGCTTAATCTAATTCAAATGACTTCTGTACGGAGAGTATTCTAATTCGCGTTAATCTGGTATCCCCGGGAAAAATTGCGATCCATTCAGATGTTCCAAACAGCCGAAACCTTTGTTGCCTCACAACGGAACTTTACAACAAGGTAATTTGAATATTTTGATTATTCGATAAAGAGAGAAGGCGAGAAATACGAAGAGAGAGTCGGTGTAGTGCCTCTGGCGCCGGTTAACAACGTTTCTGCTAGGGCGGAAAACCAGCCGTTCTATAATGTGTAATAAGAGGGTGCACAGGGTGACAATAACACAAAAATATGGTAAAAATAATTGAATTTAACACAACATATGCATATATAAATATCATCTGGGTGATCGATAATCGGCCATTGTAATTTACGAGAAATCAGAGGTGCTATGGAAGTAAATGAAGACAACGGGAGTGAGGATGGAAGAACTCCTTCTGAGAAACGAAGGCCTATTTAGAGGCCTTATAAGAAGTAGTAAGGGAATTGCATCCAGGTCGTCTGTGTTGCAAGTAAATATTCTATCAAATAATTCTTTCCTGACACATGGGAAGTAGATGAACAAAGGCCCCTATGGAAGTCAATAGAGAAAGGAGAGATAAAATGACAATACACTTTCTGAGATGATGGATTAGTGAAAGACATTACTAGAAGCAGAAAGGCAATTGGACCCAGGCTGCCCGTGGTGCGGATGAGTATTCTTTAATTCAATTAATTCTTTCCCGTCACATGAGAAGCCCATGAACAAGGGCCCTATGGAAGTCAATGAAGAAAAGAAGAGGTAGGATGACAATACACCTTCTGAAAGATGAAGGATTAAAGAGGGACGTTACTAGAAGCGGAAAGGGAATTGCACACAGGCCGCCCGTGGTGAAGCAATTAATTCTTTCCCGTCACATGGGAATCCCATGAACAAGGGGCCTATGGAAGTCAATGAAGAAAAGGAGAGATAGGATGGCAATACACCTTCCTAGAGATGAAGAATCAGTAAGGGACATTACTGGAAGCTAAACGGGAATTGCACACAGGCCGCCCGTGGTGCAGCAATTAATTCTTTCCCGTCACGTGGGAAGCCCATGAACAAGGGCCCTATGGAAGTCAATGAAGAAAAGGAGAGATAGGATGGCAATACACCTTCTGAAAGATGAAGGATCAGTAAGGGACATTACTAGAAGCGGAAAGGGAATCGTATCTAGGCCGCCCCTGTGGCATGAGACCACTTAACCAATCATGTCATTTACAATGAATGCTTCTCGGTCACATGTGCGCCCCTAAACACCCCTTGTTTTGGATTCCAATAAGGAAAAGTGGAAATATGGTGAAAGGACGGCTTCTAAGAGATGCAGAACTATTCAGAGACATTACTAGAAGCATAAATAGGACTAAAGAGGGACATAAAATGACCTAAGCTTGATTACAGAAAACAGAATTAGAGATATGGGTTGCTTTTGATTAGTTTAGTATTAGAAGGATCGGAGGTGCATGTCTTCGGGCTGACTAATGATGAATGATAACGTAGAATAGCAAAGGAAACAGGTATATTTTTGACCGCATTTTCGTAAAATAGGTCTCGTTGAGAATAAGATTAAGGAGTGCTAGTGGAGGGAAGTTAAGCTCATCGACACGGGCGGCACGGTTCGAAAAATAATTTACAGGTTCGCTATTACGAGATTACGTTCTGTCGTCTTTGATGGGGTTGCAATAACAATCGCCCCGCTGCTGTTCTCACAATGGACTTGATTAACAGCTCTTATTCCACGTAATAACGAAGTTCCGCGTCAGCTTTTTCGCTCGCCGGGTCGCGCGCAGTTACCGTCACCGTTACCGCGGCGCGTCTTCCGCCGTTGCGCCCCCTGTTAACTCAATCACCGTCGCTTTTGTCAATCTTATTCTCTTATAATGGACCATCCAGGCGACGACGCATTATCCCAAGGAAATGATCTTCATTGTCGCCCCCTAATCCCGTTTCACTGTTTTCGTCGAATTTATAACTCTTTATTTTAACGTTCGCGAAGTGCGACCGGCACAGAGAGAGAGAGACAATAATAGACCGAATTAAAGTTTACGGTCGAACTTGCTTCTCACGCCCGTTTATCTGTCATTTACACACTATCTCGACGACCGGCTTTCGTGCATTTCAATCCTCCCGAAGATTATCCTCGCTGAGCATGGACATCTCTTAATTTTTGTTTTACAAAATCCTTTGCGCAGTAAAATCCCATCGTCATTTTAGGCATCCGTATTCTTAATTAAATCGGGACAGCGGAACTTGTTGCTTTAAAAAATTGTTGTATCGTTATCATAACCTGTTACTGTATATTGTTTATTGTACCCGGATTTGCTCAGGGAATTGATATGAGATTGCGTGGTAGTTGGAATAAAAGGATAAATTTTAAAATATAAGAAGTACATAGGCAGCCCCACTCATGCAAAAAAGGCTTCGAATAGTCCACATTCTTCTAGAACGTTCTACAATGATCTGGGACATTCCAGACTATTCCGAACATTCCAGAACAATCCATAACGTTGTCCAATGCTCTCAAATACTCTAGAATGTTCTGCACTGCTCAAGAAAAACCTGTTACTGTATATTGTTTATTACACCCGGATTTGCTCAGGGAATTGATATGAGATTGCGTGGTAGTTGGAATAAAAGGATAAATTTTAAAATATAAGAAGTACATAGACATACACTCATGCAAAAAAGACTTCGAATAGTCCACAATGTTCTAGAACGTTCCACAATGATCTGGGACATTGCAGACTATTCCGAACATTCAACAACAGTCCATAATGTTCTCTAATGCTCTCAAATATTCTAGAATGTTCTGCACTGCTTAAGAAATTTCTAGAGGGCGAAAGTTCTAGCCCTTACATCTTCAAAGGCACGTCTTTCAGGTAAAAATGGGAACCTTCTTCTTCGACGGAAGATAGAGGGTTACCACAACAACATACAACTCACTTAAGCGTACCGGGAGTCATTTATGAGTTTTAACGTCTTTAATAATCCATATTGATTATCGTTTGTAATAATTTTTCTTAAATCTTTGTCCAAAAAAATTGCTTTCGTTCTCTTGGCCAAAAATTAAGATTTCGTTTATAAAATTTGCTTGAGACTTATTGACGTATACCATATCGTAATAACCAAGATTGTAATTGGAGCAAAGATATTTCTTACAGGATTATGGGGTATGAAAGTATTAGTTATAAGCTAAAATTTTACTCTCAACGGATTAAAGGATAAAGGATACATTAACTTCAAAAAACTGAGATAATTGTTAAGCCGGGATTAATAAATAATCAAAGATCACTTGCAATATCCAATTGGCATTACATGAGGCGTGTTTTTGAATGTAATCGTTGAACAATTGTTATAAATTGTGTAGACGTTTGTACTGTCACAGTATCATTTCTTGTCGTAGTTCGCGATCGTTTCTATGCTTGTTTAAATCAGGTTGGATCGGAAAATACGTAACCTGTCCAGTTTAAGTAAGAGGAGGCTTTTTGTATACTAAATACTTGATGAAGTACTCGATTATCCTGTATGAAGCTGTAGGAAAATTTCCAAAACCGTTTGACAGACACTCTGTCTTTGCCGATTGCTCGGCTCCTTGCATACTTAACTATACACATCGAGCGGATAGGCGAAAGCAGCGGAATTTCCATTGAAAAGCGCCGTATCCATTTGCGAGATCGTATGTTTAGCCGCGCTGAAGCATTACTTTCTTGGGCAGCGGTAGCAAATCTCCCGTTCCCGCTTATAAAATCCAACAATAATTTCATCAGATAGTGCAACGCTGAAAAGATAGGATCTATTTGTACGTCCGCAGCCTCCTTTGAAATTATAAGGGAGAATAAAATAAGCTCGTTGCTCAGGGATCCGTTTAGGTCGACCAACGATGGAGTATCTTGCGGAAAGCGGGACTCTGCAGACATGGAATCCATGCATCTACGTGTACATTGTACCTAGATCAGTTAACAAGTTTTGTGGCTTTTAAAGATTAACTTCTCAAAATGTTGAACCAAAGAATAGATTTAAATTTCTTACTCATACGTTTTATTACTAAATCATCATCATCATATTCATTATAGCATCATCATTCCTAAGATTCATTGGAAAGCACCTTCACCCTTTCCTATCTTAAAGCTGGTACATCCCACATCCTTAACTATTTGCCCATCTTAACTCCTGTTTCTGCTTTTAGTATGTTTCTAATTTGTCCTTAATGTCTAAGATTAACCTTCCATAGAACTCTCTGTTCTCCTACTCTTTCTAATACCTCCTCGTTGCTAATCTTCTCTATCCACGGTATCTTCTTCATTCGCCTGTTACACCACAGTTCGAATGTTTCTAATCTTTTCTTTTCAACTGTGTTTATCATCAACGTTTCGAATCCGTGCTTCAGACATACTTCTTTTACAATCTTTTTCGGATTTTTAAATTAACCGTTCGGGAGCATATGTAGAAGTGACTTTTTTTTGTTAAAGGCGACTCGACGTGAATTATTTGATTTCCAAGATACCAAAAATCAAAGGTGTAGGCTGTGTTCCTTTTCCTTTGTGTATGGTATATGAGTATACAAAAACTTCTTGGCAACCCTTGGTTACTAGGCATGCCATCTACATTGTATATAATCATCTACAGGGATACATAACTACGTATTTATTCGAAACGATTGATGCGCTATATTTGTTCTCATTGGAGGTATTGTTGGATGCGAGAACGACTTCGTCATAGTATACGCCCTATCCAACCGTGAGTCCTGGACAAGCATAAATTGTTATGTAACATGAAGTTTGATCTTATTTGTTCGAATAATAATGTGCTCATTGTTCAGTGTCTTGGCCGCTTCTTCGGAAGACTAATCACAATCGCCATGATATCCTCTCGGTGTAATAACGGGGACCAATTGCGAGGTCGTAATTTTATCTGTGGAACAATTGCTCTATTACGTAGGTGGCTGATGCTCATTTGTTATTTTGTAGTAAGGAATTGTGATACTTCCGGAAACATGAACGTTTATTTTGCATCTTTGCGTCTTGAGAACTTATTTGAAACTGTTATATACACCTTCCGAGCAATGATAATAAAAAAACACCTAGCAGCTCTTTCTTCGAAAGGTTTTCCCTGTATCGTTTTTACCTTCAGGAGGATGTGAGCTTATGGTACTTTCTGATTATAGTTTTTTTTTTATACTCCTCACCTCTTGTAAGGTTTTTGTCGTATTCCTTGAATTTCTTCACTCATGTTTCTGATCGATCCGTTTGAATCAACCCAACGTTTGTTAATATAATTCGATTGCCCTTACTAGTTGCGCTGTTTTAAAATTGTTTGGGTATTGCAAATTATAAAAAATTCAGAAGTGACCACCATGTTTTAAAACGACCAAGTAACTTTAGATAACCAGATTTGTCGATGATATTTATATAACTAAAAGGGTCAATAAAGGTTCGCCTGAAATGTGTAACATAAATTTGAAAAAGTCCAGCATTATCCTTTTGTATTGTTACATCAGTTTTCAGATGCTTATTTGATACCATGGTCAAAAATTTAGGGCTTATACGCTACCAACCTTTACCTGCTGTCTTAACAGCGCGTTTTAGAAAATATCCCTAAATTGTCTCTTTTTGGTATTTTCGAAATTCTCACTGTTGCGCCAGTTTCTAGGGCGAATTTGGATAAAACCATCATCACATAAAGTGATAGGATGAAAATTCTTTGGGAATTATTAACACCGCCTTGTTACTGCTACTATAAACGCATTCCTGCAACAGTTTTACCGGTCAATACAGAAGGCGCTTCGATTTTTCTGCCGAACCATTAATTTTCATCATCTGTGTAAGCGCAAATTGCTCGAATCCTTGTATCGGCAGTGGAGAGGTGCAATGGACATCTGCAAAGTTTGCACCATCATTTCCATACAGAGCAGTTCACCATTGTGCCGCAAATATGGGCTGCGGGCAACCACGTATCATGACATGGCTTGTGTACGCGTAAGTTATGCACACACAGAACCTCCTTGGTAATAAATTTCGCCACGTAGAATACAGGCAGGTCCCGAACTATTTATCCTCTTTCACGTCTTTCTTTTACGCTCAGTAAGACCTTTTTGTGCATAAATATCCGCACGAATTTTCCGGTGGAATCAAATTGCAATCAGTAGAGAGTTAACAATAACTCAAACGCTACTTTTTTGGGAACCCTGTCAATTATATATGAACGAAATCAAAGTCTCTTCCTTTTTAACCAAAAGCGTCGTAGGTACCTAGGATTTCATTTGGTACAAATCAGACTCTCAAGCTTCTTCAGAGACGAAGTATTTGCTTGTTATAAGTAGTGGTAATGACTTTTGGAGTATACTCAATTATTCCAGGTGACACTTGAACTGAGGTGTGGTCTATGAGTGTATAATGCCTCCGGTATTGCAGATCAGCTAATTGCAGAACTAACGGTTTTATTGTATAATAATATACAAAGGAGGTTCAATAAATTATTAGTCTTAAATAGACGAAATAAACATGGACAAAACTACCTACCTAGATACCTTACTTTCCAATACGTTTCCTTATTTCAAACTACTCTCAGGAGTTGCAGCTTCTTCTACAAGGATCGTGGATTGTAACGTTCAGGATTTTGAATTTCCACTAGGATATATGCTTAAAAATGTAGGGATGAATTACAAAGATAGAAGAGTGATACTTAGTTTGTATAAAGAGCAACAGGCAGTTATAGAGCTAGGGATGCAACGTAGAGAAATAAATATTAGAAAGGGAGTCAGACAGGGATGCACACTGTCACTGCTACTTTTTAATCTATACATCGAAGACGCGATCGACATCTTTAAAGACAATACAACTGTAGGGATCAATTAGCAGATGATATAACAGTATTAATATCTAGTAAAGAGGACCTAGAGGTAGCTTTAAATAAAATGGAAGCAGTACTGACAGATCAGTTCTGTATGAAAATAAATAAAAGTAAAACTAAAATACTGGTATGCAAGGGAAGAAAAAATAGGGAAAGAGCGAATATAAAGATAGGAGATGAAACATTAGAAGAAGTGGCTTATTTAAGATATGTAGGAAGTCAGATAAGTCAGGACGGAAGGAGTAGTAGGGTTATAGCAGAGGATGGCGCAGGATCGTGTCGACTTTAATAAAAAGAAGTCACTTCTATGCTCGTGAAACGTTAATTTAGAAATTTGAAAAAGGTTGTTAAAGGTGTATGTTTGGAAAAGAAAAGGTTAGAAGCCTTCGAAATGTGGTGTTATGGGCGGATGATGAGATAGCGTGGGTAGAAAAGGTTAGAAATGAAGAGGTATTAGAAAGAATAGGAGAACAGAGGACTCTATGGAAGTCAATAAGAAATAGGCGAGATAGGTTGGTAGGACACCTTCTCAGGCATGAAGATCTAGTCAGAGACATATTAGAAGCAGAAACAGGAGTTAGGAGGGATAGAGGATGACCTAGATTGGATTACTGTTCGCAAATAGTTAAGGATTTGGGCTGTTCTAGTTTTATGGAAATGCGAAGATTAGCTCAGGATAGGAAAAAGTGGAGGTACGTGTCCAACCAGTCTTAGGTCTGACGACCCTACGATGATGATATTGTTGGCTCCTCATAGGATTTCAATTCACTAAACATCCTCGAGGTTTTTTCTCAGAATAAGTCGAAGAAGTTCAGAAATTCTGGATCGCTTTCAGTGGTAATTTTATCTTCCGTTTTGTTACGTATTTTACCATTTTCCCTTGTATGTTGCGCATTTTCGTAAGTTCAATTACAGAAGTAGCCTGAAGTTCCTGAGTATGAGAAATAGATAGTGAAAGATTGAGAAGTGTCTGGGCAGGTTTCGCGATGCCTTTAGTGACAAAATCCATCAGGAAGTCATATCACACGTTACGAAGTGGTCCAGTTCATGCGTGGGGCAATTACTTAGTCTACATTGCATTTCTGCATATCAAACGGGATCGCAGCTGATACGAAAAGACAAGTACGGAAACGCAGTCGGATTATCGCCCCGAGGCGCCACCGTATCTCTCACATACAGGTGCCGCTGTATTGGACGCAATGCGTAAGTTAAATTTCCTGACGTTCGTTCGCCGTGTCGTCGCAAGGTGAATTGATGTGAGAAACTTTTATTCAACGACTGACCGATACATATGTGCATATGAATGAGCCAATACTACGAATGCGTAAAGCTAAACTTATCGCCAACAACTTTAGATCGACGAGCGACAGATCAGATACTATTTAAGAGCAAAAGTACATTTCGTTCTTGTGCAGACAGTAATTTTAAGGTGCGATTTTCGATAGACGACCGAGATGCCGTAGTTAATAGCAACTCAATTTCGAATTATAGTTTTGCGCTCTTAGAAATGATAAAACCCATGATACGCTTATTTGCTGCGAAGAGTTAAGTTTGATTCACACTATACATTCCGTTTTCATTCCGTATCCAATATTCACAGTTTCCTTTCTATATCAGTAGACTACGGTGTGGAAGTATGCATTTGATGTAGATACTAAGTAGATTTGACCCAAATTGAGAATGATAACTACAATTTTAATTACACTGACTTCATGCTTCACCAATACCCAGAGCAATTTTCCTTGCGTTAAGGACTCTTGTCCTGTAAAACAGTAAGTTATAGAATTTTTCAAATCTGAAATCACGAACAAATAACATTATTTCGGTTCTCCACAAATGACCAATCTACCCTAGATACTATTTCCAACAAGTGTCAAAATAGAATTTATAAATTGTGAATAAATTGGTAGAAAACTTTCGTGATTAAAATTATTCTAGAAGCGGAATGGAGTAGGTGGATAATTTTTATAAAACTTAATAAACTTTTTAAAACTTAATTCATTGAAATGATATTTTTTCTTCTGTGCTTGAATGTCATTGAGATTTCGATAACTTTTAAAATAGTATTGTATATCTTTATTTGGACACGTTCTCACACCGGTTGCTGATTCAATTAATAATAAGCCAGCGCTATCAGATGTTAAAAGAGTTAAAACATGTGCGATGAATCCATCCACTCACTTTAATTAAAGGACAAATGCTTTATTTCCAAACTAAGAAAAACGTTAGGTTGCTAACTATACAATGTGCAATATCTTAATATACGAGGGATGTTTCCAAAGTTTTGGGAATTGTGCTATAATTAAGTTACGCAGAACTTATGGGTAATGCTATTGGTGCCAGACAAATCTTGACATGTTTATGCAACTGTCTAGTGCAATATTGTTTAGTCTAATTTAGGCGTTCGACTTATATAAACGCATTTTCATAGCACTGGTTTTGTAACCATGGAAGATGCAGTAAAATCTCAAAGAGAGGAAGAAAATATTCAGCGTCTGCAAGGAGTATTTTGTGTCTGCAGTATCCAAAACTACTGTTTATCGATGGATCGATTGTTTCAAAATCAGTAGAACACCACTAGAAGACGATCCACGCAGTGGGCGCCCAGGCGCGTAGGTAAATGAAAGAAACATTACTGCCGTAGAAGACCTACTGAAAAAGGACAGGCGAATGACTATTCGTCAAATTGGTATGCGCCTAGGGATGGGTACACGACAAGTTCATGCATGATTGTTTGGGCGTTAGCAAGGTTTCGGCAGGCTGGGTGCCAAAGCTGTTGAGACCAGAACAGAAAACAATCGGTCTAATACTTGTCGTCAACTTCAAGAGCTGTTAGCCCTTCACAGTGATGAATATGGGCAACGAATAGTAACCACTGACGAAACGTGGATTACTTATTTCAATTCTGAGACCAAAACTCAATCCAACGATTGCCGCATACTTGAAGAAGGTCCTCCATTGAAAGCGCGTGCAGTTCCATCTGTTGGAAAGGTAATGTAAAGTGTATTTTGGGATTGCAAAGGGATTATTTTTGTGGATTATCTGGCAAAAGGTACTATAATTAACGCAGAATATTATTCGAATTTAATATCCGGACCACTGCGACAGGCACTTGTCAAAAAACGGCCTGGAAGGTTCCGTAAGCGTTCGTTATTGCAACAGGATAATGCAAGACCACACAGCGCAAGAAAAAAGAAACGAAGGATGTTCTGAACGATTTACGATGGGAATTGCTTCCGCACCTACCTTATTTCCCGGATCTTGCACCCAGTGATTATCATGTTTTCCCAGATTTGAGGACGGCTTAAAAAAATAAGTTTATTGTTGGGATAAATGTATTCAGTTGAATGGAGATTATGTTGATATGTATACTGATAATATTGACGAAATTAACAAAATAATAAGAATATAGCTAAATTCCCAGAACTTTGGAAACATCCGTCGTATACATAGAAGGACTCTTTGGAGCGGCACCTTTCGACGTTCTGGACAGGATTGCAATAATGCTGCACATTCCGTGGAATCCGGTTAGTTTATCTGGCGCATATCTGCTCTGTGCGTGGCGTACTTAAGTAGCCAGTTGATTATTTCATTTATACTGCGAAAGATTTGCAAATTGTTTTTACCAGTAATGGCGCATAATTTTGCGAAATTACTACTTGTATCGGTAAACGTTAACATCTGTGTAATTGAACTCGCGAAATCAAGAAAATTTACTGGACAATAACATATTGCTACTGGTTTTCTCAAAACGCCCAGGTATTGGCATTATTATAATTAAATTCGCCGAGATCAGCAGTGTTACCTTCATTTTTCATTGTCGTTTAAGAAATTACCTTAACTTTCCTCTTTTTATTAAGGTTCTATCGCTTTTCATTATTGTATAGATTGTGTATGCTTTATGTTACTATTGCATTCGAAATGCTTATTAAACTCTGCTTTTAATTATTTTGCTGTTTTGGAAATTGAATTTCCTTTTATCATTTAAACAGTTTTGCGCTGAACAATTTTCTACTCGAGGAGATCTGTTGAATTTCTGAACAAGAAACAAATACCTTATCACATCAGGAACGTTTGATACCTAAAATATGAAGAAATACGTGAAATTCGTTGCGTTGTTGCTCTCTGAAAATATTTCAGCTTCTGTTTTCAGTTTCATATGCCTGAAAAGGTACACTTCATGCGAATTGTATGATTAAACAGCGAATGTCTACAATACTCATATATCTTTCATATTACTGTTGTCTCAAATGTAAAATCTGAATTTATTAATTGTATCTTTAATTATCTTCCTATAACGTTAACTCGGCGTTCACTGATTGAAGCGAATTCGCATTTAAACCATCATCATACCTGGTAGGGATTCATACCTTGCTATTTATCCACCACGGCCGACAAAGGCAAGGATTGAGATCAAAGCCATCGTTATAAGCTTCTCCTAGAAGGTGGACGAAACCTATCTACTCCTTACCAGGCGTAGCAGGCTTGATACTTGAGTGGATATATGCCTCTCGCCTGTCGACGTACCTCTCCTCTCGGTCAGAATACAGGGTGTTATCACTACCATTACGAGTCTAACCTCAGAAGGCCGGGCAGCCAAGAATATTTCCCACCTGGACCTCCTTAGATCCCGTTGAACTGATCTTCATCGGATGTTTGTGATGACAATTTTTTCTCCTAGTAGGATTACTTGCATTGATATACTATCTCGAGTTCATGAAATCGGCAGCCTTCGCCGTTATATCGGCCGGGCTACCCCGACTCCCTTTGATGAGTGTAACATCTGGGCCACCTTTACAGACCTTTACCACACATGATTTACTAACGTTCCGCCCTATTACCACATTTAATGGAATCGGTTGCGGATGGTCTTAGTTTTAGGGGTAAACGTCATGTAGTCTGCACGCAGAGATCTCCTCGGATTGAAGTGTTCAACGCTCAAGCGACTGCTTAAGATACACACCTGACTATTTGGTTATCTAGCCTCGAATTCCGTACTAATATTAGGTACTGTACCGACCCTTACATCTACTCAACCCAATGCACGTCCACCCCGACTAGAAGGGGCAGTATTATATGCTGAACCCTATTTTGCTGACAATATTTCTAATGTAGCATACCGTTTTCTTTCGACAAAATGTAAATGGTATAATGTCAAATTGTCATGATAAATAGGGATTTTGATTTAGCGCTGAACCCATTCTAATAGCCGCCATTCCTTACGTAAACGATCCAATAAAGTGTGTAGTTTAAGATTAGTAAACATTTTGCGAACGCCGCAACACAATGATGTGTTATATATGTATGACAACAGTAACAATGGTAAGTGATACGACAATGGTTGTGGCGTAAGAGTGTCGAGAAACTAAATTTCGACTTTTTTATAATGGACCCGTTTGCAGCGTTATAACCGGAGCCGCTACTTCTCACCGAATAACGCGAATAATTTTATTTCCGATGCAGATGCAGATAAAGCGAGAACGATAAAGCGAATAGGTACAACATTCCATGTAACATTATGGAAAACGTTTGAACGTGAATCAAAACCAAGAACGACTCGCTTTGAAGGGCTGGAGGACTATTTTTATTAATATGTTTATTATACTTTCGGCTTTTTTCGTCTATATTCTCGCATGATTTCTTTCTTGGAATCCTTCGAAGTATTAACATGGAATATCTAGCCGCTAACGCTTAATTCATGATAGATAGTTTAAACGTCCTGTAGATATAGTAGATATATTGAAATTAAAAAAAAAAACAATTTCCAAATCCACATTTCATAGTACGTAAAATTCACTCAAAGAAAAAGTTGCAAATTAATATGAAGATTCAATGAATGCTGTTGAATAGATGTAAACTTTATCAGGTAGGTACGAGTCACCACTGACTTAAATCACACGATCATTTAATCGCAAGATTCTTAGACACTCTCTGGCTGAATACGACCCATTTAAATTAAAATAGCGCTTGCTATAAAAGGGAAACGGCAGAATATAGCCTGATGCAAAATCTTATTGCGCATAAGACAGTCGAAACAAGTGGAATGCTTGGACGTAAAATTTTGTTTTAAAGTCGGCATAAACAACCGCACTCGTACGCTTAGAATTAAATACGAGGCGTTACTTGATAGCTAACGAGGTGTTGGTCAGAGAAACTGCAGATGTACAAATAAAAGATATAAGAGAAAATAAACTACGTACTAAAAATATTCAGAAACAATATGCATCCCGTAACATTTTCAAAGATGCGGTTACATGTCGCGTGGAGCGGCGATCTACGCGTGATCCGCTCAGCACCCTTACACTGTAAGTATGAGGGGGAGCGCCCACCGTAGAAGCGTAGCATTAAGAGCCTTTTCACACCGGCGGCAAGTGGCGTCACTGACGCGCAATCGATCGCGATCATGTGCCCGCACTAGTGGCTGCCTCAAGATTCAAACAGTAGTTTTCAGTTAAGAAGTGTAGATAGTACCCGAAAAGTATACTTCATTTACTTTCTGTAGCGATGTGCCCCTTTCAATGTCTTGGATGCGCGCTGGCAAAATCGTAGGTAGGGAGGAAAAAACTCATTATACTCTCGGCTCTTGTTCATTAAACATGCTTTTTCATACAGTACCTGCCAAAAGTGTTGTTCAATCATGAATAATAGTGCGAGTCGAAAGCAAGCGTTAAAGCCTTTAATATCTCTTCAAATATAAATAAACGTCTCGTTGATATTTTCAGTAGTAAATGGTACCAATAACAGCACATTTGAGTAATGAAATTTTAGTGGACAAAATGGTCAATTTTTTCGTGCAGTACTGTACGGATTATACGCTCCTGACCGGTTAAGAGAGTTGTCTCCTTCCTTTTCTGGCATAGTGCTGTTCTTTTCTACTTTGCGCCAGTCAAACTGAAGGTCACATCGCTACAGGAAGTAAACGAAGTATAAATATAAACTCACTAGTCATAATCCTCACCGAGCGTCATGGCCTAGAGGTTTAGACCATTGCTTAGCATTCGGGAGGACGCCGGTTCGATTCCGGGTCCGGTCCGTCTGCCTTGATCCAAGTTTTTCTGTGGTTTCCTTGGATCACCTAAGCAAATGTTGGGGCAGTAATATTCCACAGATAATCTTTCATTCTCTTCTGTCTTCATTTCGTCCGTCTCATGTTTCTCACCCGAACCACCACCCACCCATTCCCACGATTCTGAAGAGGGCTTTCCGCCCTACCTTCCGGCGTAGTCCTGAGGGACTGCCCGCCCACCAGCATTACTGGCTGGTGGAATGAAACACCCAAAAGTTTTTTTTTTTTTTCATAATCCACATCAATCGTTTGGTTTTCTTCCTTGGTTATCTCTACAAAGTTCGAAACGTACTTTGCAATTGTTTCTTCCCACTTATTTTATTTAATTATTTTATTGTCGTATTCGTTGCTACTGTAATCTCAGATTGCTAGATAGTTTTGCTATGAAATCTGTATTTTTGGTATATATTTTGTCACGTTGGCCAACTTGCTTCTTCCAATTAAGGTTTGCTAGAGAACATTTTGACGAAGATGTCAGAACAGTGGATCCAGAAGAATCATTCTTATTTAATAATTATTTCGTAGTCTTATTTTATTATCATATTTAGAACTAATAAAAGCACCGGAATCCCAAAGGAACGGTAAGACATCTGGTAATGAATGCACCGAACTGTTCTGAAGGGGATTTTGGAGAGGTAAACATTAACTGAGAGATACATGACCGAGGCTAACCAAGAAAAATCAAAAATTATAAAATTAATTAAAATACTCGTTTTCCATAAAAGAGATATTTTATTTATTTTTAATTTCTTTAATTACGTTTTCATTAAGTTTGTTTATCAGCCAAAAACACCCTTCAGAAAAGCATGGCGCATTCCTGGGTTCCCAATTGGTTATACCTATAGCTACATCAAGTAGGCGGTATGTTTTCAGGACGAGTAGTATAGTCGATTATTACCAGAAGACAAAAACGATAATTTGTCATTTAATTTACTCTCAACGTATACTGCCGATTTCTCTCGTTATCTAGTTCGTTATGCAGTTGTATACTGTCAGGTTGCTAAGGTCAAAGTGGATGAGAACTAGGACACAGTTGTGTGAGGTCCAGGCGGATCCGCGCGACGCGTTTCGATGCGGTGCGACGGTCTAGTGTGCATATAAGCGAATAACGGATACCCTCTGGAGATGATAACCTGCTGCATTTAACACTCTCGAGAGTGTTATAATGAGATAAAATGGATTATTCGTTTCCGCTTGTAGCATATGACTATCGCTTCAATTAAACCGGTTCGCAAATCAACTTCCACTTACCGACTGATTTATGTTATTCATTTTTTGCTATATGATCAATGGAAATGAAATTTTAACGTCGCACTCACGACAGTCATGCTCGTCTTGACATGATTAGGCACCACTAAAATATTGTTTTATTAGAGATAAATCGTAAAGCCAATGGAAACATAATAGCTCTTTACGATCATTTTGTATGAGTTTTGTTCACTGAGCTAAAATTGGAGTCGTAAGGTTAGATAACGGTCATTAATATAGAAATATCTTTAGTGGGATTTTTAACAGATATTGTAATGCAAAACAGTAAAGGACAAAGGTATTTACTGCTAATTATGAAGTGGCATGTTAATTAGTAAATATTTAGTAAGCAAAGGTAATGACATAAAGGACTAGTAAGTAAGGATGCTGCACGGTTTGTCAGACATCTACTGAACTACTATAGTAAGGGATAGTCGAGGATGTTATTTAAACCAGCGGGAAATTCATCATCATTATAAGGTTGTCAACACTGGTTGGATAGGTTGGTAGGACACCGTCTCACGCATGAAGGGCTAGGCAGGGACATATTGAAGGCAGAAACTGAAGTTAGGAGGGGTAGAGGTAGATCTGGATAAGATTATTGTTCGCAAATAGCTAGGGATGTGGGATGTTCTAGTTCTAGCGAAGATTGTCTGAGGATAGGAAAGAGTGGAGATGCGTGTTCAACCAATCTTAGGACTGACGATCTTATGATGATGATGAAATTGTTTTAATCCCTACAGACTTGTAAGTTTAGGATATTTTTGCGTGTTGTTCTTTCACAGGCTTACGGTCAATAAGAAGTGTTAGTTATTACAGGCCAGAATTGTATTAGCTTTTGCGTTGGGCGGGTCTGAAAAATTATGGAGAAATTGGAGCGATTATGAGCTCCAGTTTATGCGACGATTTCCGAGTAAGCTGCCAACTTTGTTCAAGAGTTTATGGAGAAGACATTCAACTGCTGCATATTTAATGACGTAGCTTTAAGCAAAAAATGTTATTTGGCTTTTCAGTATCCCTGCAACGCCATACTCATATTGCACATAATTAATTTTATGTTTAATTAGCGGAAGCATAATACATGTTCCTGTTTATATACATATCTAATAATGTGTTCTCTTTTTTTTCAGGTAAGAGTCTTTGTAATGATTCCAAATTCTCAAAAGGTCGAAGGGTATGTTGTTTAAATTTGATCATTTGTCTCTACGATCAGACTTCAAATGTGTTGTCGCATCGACATTCACTTTTATCGAACACTATGATAATATATCTGCAAATGGCGTTCTGATATCTTTTGAGGATAATTTTAAAATGCATTTTCAAGTATATCAAAACAGAAAATGTAATTAGGTCTAGTCTAAGTACCACCTGATAATCAGTTACGAAAAGGTCATGTCGAATCGACACCTGGCCGGTTTAGGTGGTCGAGGTGGCGTTTGTGATTAATTTGTAGTTTTAGTATAGGGTTCACTTACCCTTCTGTTTGCGCACTTAAATTTTCTAGCAACACAAATTCACCTTTGTACACCATCAGTTAACTAAACTTGACCGTCCAACATGAATATTATTTAACTGCTTTCACTTTTCATAATAAATTCAACCGTCGACATGCTAAAGGGCTATTATTTTGGATAATAAGCATAATTTTGTTAATATAAATATAATTTTTTAAGATATTTTTATAAATATAACTTGATCTCATTAACTACCCTTATGAAGAAGGTGTTCCTCAAGGTGCCAGTTCGCCCACCGGTTTATCTACGTGCTACTTGCGGGTGAAAGTAACTTTTAGGTACCTGATAATGTATTAAATTTTGCTGAAAATTTATTATTGCTCTGTAAAATTAGATGTTATTCTGTGGTAATATCTCCGTGGCTCCAGTGCTGGTACATTTTTAATTGAAATCGGAAACAGGATGATGAACATTTTCAACTATTAGCTGACGATTGAAACGTCCTAGGCCAAGTTTTGATAACCGAAATTATTATAGTCGGAATTATTTAATTAAAAATAAAGAATTTTGATATATTGGACGTTTAAACGTTAATATTTAGCGATAGATATGCTACAGAAGTGGTTGTAGGTAAATGCTGGTTGGCGGAATTGCTAGCTAGTAATAATCGTATCGTAAATGTACATCGAAACTATATTGTGCTTTGATGAAGTATATAACTAGTTTCAAGAAGACTAAAAAGTCATTTTTACAAACAATATTACCATTAAAACATAAATTAATGTAAATTCAGGTTATCATTTATTCAAGACGAAAAAACAAAAGCGTGAGTTACTGTCTCCTTTTCCTGTTCATTCAGGTCAATTTCGAGAATAGCTCAAACGCGATATTTTTTCTCCAATTATATTCTTCTCATTTTTTTTTTTATTACCCTTCGGTTCCAATAACGTCTGTTCGGCGTGTTTTTTCGTCGGCTCGTCGTAATTTTGAACAGGCCTCACGAAATTTTCCAAGTGGAGCCCGTAAGTCTTTAATTTATTTTCCGTCAAAAATAATAATTCATATAACTTTCGGTTGCTACAGCAACAGCCCTGCTCAGGGACAATTACAACTCGCTCGACTGCGGAGCTAGTCAAGTGCAAAATATCGAGCTCGTTCCCCGTAATTCGTTCTCGATTTATTTGTTCTAAGGACCCACTCTCGCGCTGTTTTTACTCCTACTGCTTTTATTAGACTAGTCTAAACTCTTATTATGTGCTGAACGAACCATAAAACGTAATTTCGTTTAACTAAGTTCCTTGAACAGACCGCAATTCCAACTTTCGATATACGATCTCGAAGAAATTGTAGTCAAATGCATTCTTGTAATTGATAGTACCTTATGTACCAAATGTAGTCTAAAATGACCGTCCAGTTTGTGCATTTGTCTAAATTAGGAATAATGACAACAAGAATCATGGAGCATTTTTGACGACCTTAAATCATTATAACATTTAACCTTTGTCATTCCTTCAAAATTAGGCTTTTATTTAAACGTAGTAAGGAATTAGATGGATAAAGTCAATTTTTGTCTTAAAGTCGGTATTTCTCATGTTACATTCCGGAAATAGTTTTCTTATTACAAGAAGTTATTTTTCAATGCAAGTAGGTAATCACATTTCCGGGATGTTCAACGTAGTACAACACTCGAGAGCACAAAACACGTCACGTTAATGCCTTTAGGTGGACTCAACATCACTATACGTGAACTTTCCGTATGATATGAAGTTAATTGCGCCGCCTTGAGTATGAATTTGCCGTTTCGCCATTTCTACGTTCGTTCGTTCGTTGTTTGATTCACTTTCGTTTTTCATGTTTGGTCGCTCGCGAAACTGAAAGTTTCTTCCTAATAACCGCTCCCGAAGTACACCTTCAATTATATACAGTGGTAAACAGAAAAAATGATTTAAAAATTGACTACTATAAATTCATAGCCTCGGAAGGACCGAGCAGATTTTTAAAATATAAAGAATCCCTTTTAAAAGGATAGTGATCCTAAATATATTCAGAATTCAGGACCTCTCTTGGAGGAAGAAAACAGACGTGATGATAATTCTGTTTGACCGTACTTGAACCATGACTTTCCGCAGTTAGGTCAATAATTTAAAATTCTCAAGTGCAAAATTCTAACCGTAGTTAATATTTGCAGACTGGGCGGTGACTTTTAGAAATAAACTTAAAATAAATGCTGAAATCTGTTACAAAGCCAAAAGATGACTATTATTTCTATTATTTTTACTTCCAGAAACAGATTTCCTAATAATGATTGACTTTTATTGTGTAGGACCTATTCAGACACGTTGGGGAATTTGTATCTGTGTAGTTTTGTTAATAATTAAATAAATAACGTATTCTTCAATGACCAATAGTCTTCGTTATTTGAAATAGTGCGAAATAGTTATAGCAGATGTCAGGACTCTAAAATCTTCACCGAGTAAACAAATTTGGATGTGCACTTGTATATAAATAAATGAAACAGTGAAGGTGGCAAAACAGAACCTTTGACACAAGCTATTCTTTTAATAAGATTCTGCCGCGATCTATACGGCGGCATTGTTGATGCTGCCTTGAAAACCGACGGAGGGAAGTTTCTGAAGTTTCCGAAAATAATGAGGAACATTCCGTGACGGTATAAATAAGTAAACGGCAACAAACGAAGTAAACGGCATATATATATATAGTACAATTTTATGTATGGACATTAAAATATTCGTTACAATATGCACAAAATTAAATCTTGTGGTCAAATATCCAAAATTGTAGGTCTATTTTGTGGCTTCTTATTGTAGATTTTCTCATGTAATAATACTCGACATAGGTCTTAGGTCGCTTAGTGGTTGCGTTCGTCGACTGTCACTTTCAACGATAATGGTGTGCGCAATAGATAGGGAGACTGTTGCGGCCGGTGCGTTGGACGGACGGGCGTGAATAATCGCTTGTGCCGCGATGGTCCATCGAGACGGACATCTCGATGGACGTCAGTTCGCCTGGACGGACGCAGAGTGCGAGATTTAAAGAAACGGAAACGTGTGCACAAGTGCAACTGTGTGGGAGTTTAATTGAATTCATTGTACGCCCATAATAGGTACAGATGGTATCCAGTTGGCGATCCATTTTTTTTGTTTCCTTTTTAGAGCGCGACTGCACCGACGGATTAACTATTTTGCGAGAAGGCAATTCCCGTTGATAAACGAATTAAAAAGGGAACATTGGAGACTATTGCAACTAGGTATTGATCAGACCCGTCGATGCAATTGTTGCCAAATAAAACGTAAAGTACTGTCAAACATATTATTATTAATGGCTAATCATCCACGCCATCTGGTCGTGTTCTTGGACATTCTCACAATTTTTGAAATGTAGCTACATGCGTGTTACTTTATCAAGAAATATAGGTTTTACCCTGGTTCTATTTGACCTCGTTAAAAGTTTATTCGCAATGTAAATAATCCTTTCACAAAATAAAATCGAGTGTAATGATAAATATGACCTTATAGATAGTACGAGATTTTGTAATCCTATGTAGGTATGGACCTTATTAAGGGTAGAGGGACTACGTTTTTTGATAGGGAGGTATAAATTAAACCGTAAAGGTTCGATCATTCGATGTATTGACTATAAAAAAATGCCTATTTACTGTAGTAGGGATATAAAGCAGAGGAAAGCGCAGGCTCGAGTCGCCTTCAATAAAAAAAAGTCACTTCTATGCTCGCAAATGATTAATTTAGAAACTCGGAAAAGTTTGTTAAAAGTGTATGTTTGGAGTACGGCGCTATACGGGTGCGAAACATGTGAGGTTACAGGCGAATGATGAGGATAACGTGGGTAGAAAAGGTTAAAAATAATGAGGTATTAGAAAGAATAGAAGAATAGAGGACTCTATGGAAGTCAATATAAGAAAAAGGCGAAATAGGTTGGTAGGACACCTTCTTAGGCATGAAGGTCTAATCAGAGACATATTAAAGGCAGAAACGGAAGTTAGGAGAGGTAGAGGTAGACCTAGATTAGATTATATATTAAGGTTATTAAATTATTAATATGTTAAATAGTTAGTTAACTAAAACTAGAACAACCCATAGTTTTAGTGAGGAAGTAGAATTTCCGAAAGTCGCGCTTCATAAGCAGGGGCGTGCTGATGTCATTCAAATGCGTAGCCAATTACGTTTTAAATAATAATTTGCACTCAGCAAACTTGAAAATTTCAGTTTTTTGCCGTTCTTTATGGTAGTATTCTTACCCAAAATTGAATTAATTTGAAGTAATTTCAGTCCCGTGTTTACCCAGAAACCATGTTATTATATATCCTACATGAAGCGATTTGGAGTTGGACTAAAGTGGATGTATGTGTAGTCGTACGATGCAGGGCACGTATTGTATGAACGACCTTCCGTGATATGCATGCTTAAGTTTGAATATAATTGTCTGCTTTGTGAATGTCCGATTGTTTAAACGGCAGGTAATCAAAAGCAACCACCAATAAACAAACAATATGAGTGACTTTGGAGAATCTGTTATTACTTTTATTCACGCTTTATAATAAGAAGCATCTGAAATTACACTTTAAATGTGTAGTAAATTACAATTGTTTTTCGGACTTCAATTGATTCATTACCTATTGAAGAATATCGTTTAGTATAAAAAGCTATTGGTATTGGTATTGGTATTTCTGGTAAAAGCTTACGTAACATGAGCAACTTCATCGTCTTCTATTGACATTTATTCATTTGAGTAGAAGAAGAATTTTGATGCAACTTAATTGTGTTCTATTGGTTTGCCGATTACAATAAAGCGCTGACAGAGGATAAACCAGAGAAGCCGGAGGATAATTTTGTAGGTGAGAGTGAATCAATAGCATTAAACGCCTCTCACCTATGAACTAGACAAACATGGCTAATTCTGTTGGAATTATACACCAACTGATACCCAACATATAGATATATCCATTTATATTGCTGTTTTATATTAACATAGGGACGTTTGCTGAGGATACAAGTAGCAAAAACGCTAAATCTGTAAAAAAATGTACATTATCGTTATCGTTATTTTATCATGATATGCCTTTAAGTTAGTTTCCGAGGGAATAAAGAGAAAACAAATGCCTTTCCTTCACTTATAAAAATTAAAGGATACACTCATAAGTGATAAGGCACTATCGAATGAGCACTTCACTAAGTCATGGTTTTTTTTATAAAAATTAAAGGATACTACAACTGCCCCTTCATTTTTGCATTCGGATCACATGGCTATTCATCGGACATTATCATCACCATAAGATCGTCAGTCCTACGACTGATTGGACACTCATCTTCATACTTTTCTATCCTGAGCTAATCTGCCGTATTTTCCTGGAACTGGAACATCCCACATGCTTAACTCCTTCTAATATGTCCCTGACTAACCCTTCAGACTTGAGAAGGTGTCCTACAAACCAACATCTCCTATTTCTGATTTTCCGTAGAGTCCTTTATTCTATTATATTTCCCTACGTTGCTGCTGTATAACTGCTTATTTCTCGTTATACAAACTCAGTATCACTCTTCCATCTCTGTATCTCAATCCTACGTTTTTAGGTAAATTTGACATCTTGTCCCATTTGACATTGTCAAAAGATTTTTCTAAATCCACGAATCTATTTCCTTTTTCTATTGTTTTCTCTGTTGTCATACCCATAAAGCTAGGATCGCCTCCTGCGTTCCTGTATTTCTTCTAAATCCAAATTAATCTTCCCCTGATAGTTCTTCTGTCCTTTTTCCATCCTTCTCTATACGATTCTAGTTAAGATTTTTGACGCATGGGAAGTTAAGCTAATCGTTCTAAATGTCTCGCACCCATCCGCGCCTCTCTTTTTGGGTATGGTTACTACCACGTTCCCTTTATAATCCTCTGCAACTTTCCCCATCTCGTAAATGTGTCTATTTAGCTAGCATAAACATACGATCTCAACCTCTTGTCCTGCATGTTTTAGGTTTTACGCTTATTCCCCATCTATGCCTAATTATTCTGATGGTTTATCAGTAGAGTAAGGTCGGTGAATGTGGAATACCATTTTTTTAAAAATTATAAACAAGTTTATTAAACATACTTCTGTAATTTTTTTATTCACGGTAATATCTGTAGTCAGCTAGCTATTTGTTTTTCCCGTCTAGGCGACGTAGCACATAATCTATACCTTTTAACACACGAAATAATCAAAGTCAACAAATTCTCAGATTGTTAAAATGGGTAGGTAAAATGGAATAGTCCTATAAGGTAATGTGGAATAGGATATTACCATGGAATTAACACGCCACCATTTTCAGTAAATAATTTCACCTACAACGAGAAAAATATTTTATTTGGCTAACATTTTACATGATACAAAAAAAGAAGACTAAAAAAAACAGGTAATCATAATATCTACTGGCAGAAATCACAAATATAAACTTCTCTTTCATTTCCTGCACACACTTCATGGCACCAGCCACTACACATTATGCATTGTATCCAAACCTCTCCTCTTGTATCTTCAGAAAATTTACCTGCACAAAAAATACATTCTGCATCTTCATTGGGAGTTAGGGAGGGGAAAATGGAATTGGTTATGTGGAATAGTCCACAATAGCAAACCTATTGATATTCCACTATACCCACTTATAGACACGAAACTATGACCATATAGAAACTTGGATAAAGTTAATTTTATAGGGCTGTAATATCATACCTCACACTCTGAAACACTTACAGTAACTACACACAGCACCACTATTTTTAAATCGGTCCAAACAAATGCGTAACAGTTAACAGTATCACTACTCTACAAAATGTCAGCCACCTGCGAAACCATTTCTGATTAAACACAACGTCACCTATAACAAACATAGGATTGCATAACACATTACTTCGAAATACATTAAGAGTAGTACCTAATACAGCAACTAGAATGTAGATGACACTTCTAGTTTTAGTGCAAATATGGTATTCCACATTACCTGACCTATTCCACATTCATCGACTTTACTCTACCATTTTGGTCGACTAATCCTACTAAATCAACTCAAGCTATTATATTATTAATTAGTACAACTGGAAAACATTTTATTTCGAAAATATTACAATTTTGTTGCAGAAGCTAGATAGTCCCTCTCACTTAAAATCTCTCCTCCTTACCTTTAAAGAAACCCACCAGGATTTCGTTAAGTCTGGTAAAAGCTCATCACTCAATGTTTCCCTGTTTTACCAATTTACTTATGTATTAGTGACCACACGAACCGTCAATAACAAGCTTTTTAATTGGACAAAAAATTATTTATATAAATCATATTTACATCCACTTGTGTCAAATAGGTGCATACAGAAATAAATTTATACATATATCGATTGAATCGTTTTAAAAACATAAACATGTTTGAAAAGGCAATTAAAATTGCCGCAAAACTTCTGTTTATTTCAATTAAATTTAATTAAAACTCACAGTATATCTACGCTTGTTTGCCTTAACTTGAAATTAATGCTTGAATACAATTCCAAAACTTTTATTAATTATTCTACAGAACAAACATTGCCATCAGCGTAGCATAATTCTTTTTATAAACGTATATTACATTGTAATATTAGGTTCATTTTCCATTTGGGAATATACAATGCAAATAATGATTTATGATACCAAAATATGCAGCTATATTAAATCCCAATGTTCAATATTAAATTGAAGTTATGTCGAGAATAAAAAGCAGAATGTTGCAAATGAAATGTTTAACGCTTGACACTGAAACAAAATCATGATGTGTATGTTTCAGGGTAAAACGTCTAATTTTATAGCAGTTCTGTAACATTATTGCACCCCTGATTCCTGATGGTTCAGGAGCTTCTTTGTATGCGTCGCAGCCAATTCAAAAAAATTGCTACTTACAAGTTTAGACGAATTGTATTATTGCAACTTCAAACGAATAAGTTCGGGGTCTTTATCGTTTGTATAAGCAAATTAATGATATCATCATTTATACAATAGCTGCTTTGAAAGTCGCCTAGGCGAAATTGTATGTGGCGTGCAGGTAATATCACTACATAGTTTAAACAAAGTCGCTTTCCCGCTGTCTGTCCCTATGTATGCTTAAGTCTTTAAAACTACGCAACGGATTTTGATGCGGTTTTTTTTAAAGATAGAGTGATTCAAGAGGAAGGTTTATATGTATAATACATGCATAATATAGTAGGGAAACACTGATAATTTTAGAGGTTTCTAATGTCATGTCGTAAGTAAACCCTACGAGATAGATCAAAATAATGTACTACAGTATTGTACATCTTGAAAAGGTCTACAAAAAAGTCAGCGATGGTATATGTCTTAGGGATAACCCACAATAACCATTTTTATCTACTTTTTATGGGAAATAATGACTTATTTACGAAGCGATTGTAGGTAATACAAGATTTAATTCTTATCCAATTAAGTACCTTAAATACATTGTGCATTTAATATAGATCAATATGGCCCTTTACAGCATGTAATTTAAATGAATATTTTCGAAGATATTGCAGATTTAAAATGCAATGGCATAGCGGTTGCGGCGGTACCGGCCGGGAGGCCGGTTTGTATTGTCTAATGACAAAAAAACTGTGAATGTTGTATATAAAGACATTCTGTAGTATATTTAGTATGTTCAGGAAGTATCTTTTGAAGATTTCCCCTTTTTGATAATAATCTAAACAAAACAAAAATATATTTAGTATCAGCGTTGCACCCATGCGAAGCTGGGGCGGGTCGCTAATATTTTTATAAAAAAGAAGACGAAAAAGAAATGGCTTACAATTAAGTGTACGACCTAAAGAACTTAGGTGAAAGTATTATCAGGAACTGATTCACTTAATGGTGTTTCTTTTGAAACATGCATTAAATTTCTGATGTTGAAATCGACGTTAAGACGTACGCACGGTTCATAAACGTTGCCCTTTTCCTTTCTTCTTATTTTTTTTCCCGTTATAAATGCCCATTACCTGAAGGAATTTCACTAGCAACGAAAAATCGACATTAATGGCCCTCTATTACTGGCTGTTTATTTTCCGATACGATTGTTAAAGTTATCTAAGACTTCACGACAAGCATATAAAGTGTGGCACTTAAATCTTTTCACTTTCGTTTAAAATTTTTTATTGTTCGAAGCATAAATTATTCACGGCTCTGTACTTCCTTGCCTGTTTAATATCAGGACCTTATCGATCTGCCTACAAGCAGGATTTCAATGGCATAACGATGAATCAGGATCATCTTTTGGTACAGTCTAGGATTATACCAGAAATTCTTCTTTTATTGGTCTGTAAAACGTAATCTCATGGAAATTATATAACAGCAGAGATACACATTTTTAAATAACAATACATCAAAACAACACAGGAATCATAAAAGTATGAGCACCGACTATTGGGATCCGTTAAATGGGCATACACCATCTGGTGGAAAAATTTATAACTCGAATGAGGGAAAAATTTACATAGGAACTGTGCACGAAAATTGTAAAATTGTTTATTAAAATAATAAAACACGTTAAAAAAACAAAAATTTTTTTGATGATGGAATCGACGAAGTTTTTTTCTAAAATTAAATCAAATAAAAAGATAATATGTTCTGTGAAAAACTGCAATAGCACTTCAGACATAGATCTTCACTCTTCACCTACATTAACTACTTTCCAATAAAAACTAACCGTTTTATATATGTAAAAAATATATTCGGAAAATTAGAGAAAAAAGTAAACTAATAGAAGCTTGGATGAAAGCAGTAGGTATCAAAGAAGTGAATTCCGGAATAAAAATTTGTTCACGTCATTTTAATGCACATGATTATATTTC
>NW_020438883.1:955587-957330 GCF_000699045.2 Agrilus planipennis
ATCACCTCACCAATTATATAACGTGAATCACTTTTTAAATCCGAAGTTTGTAAAAAGTAGGCAGTAAACTTGACGGAATTTGAAGGCTAGCTTCCGGATTTGTTATTTCCGAATTTTATAATGTGATTGGCATTAAAAACACGCTCACCTTCAACGAAATTTCTTATCATTTTATCGTAATTTAAAAACTTGGAAATTACACGGTACACTATAGGAACTACGACAAATTTTCCCTAATCAGCGCCATGTTTTTAGGCTCCTCCCATTTGACGGATCCCAATACTTTAAGGGCATGTCGTGCTACACCGCTGACCGAAATCGGTTTCATAGGCCGCATGACGTCATCTCGACACGAGCTACAGCGCGCTGTTTGGCTTTTGCTTATATTATGAAAAGTATTGAATGAACCTTTAGTTGACAATTTGCAGAGAATTAAAAACCTGTAAATTGTTTCTCTTTAGACTACGAAGGAACCATTTTTACCCAGCAAAATCGAAAAAATACATAAATAATAAAAAATTACAATATTACAAGTAAACTTTAATAGGCTGATGACGAAATTACAGTACAGCGATTTACGAAACCTCTGCAAATAATCCATGGAAAGTAATATGTTAATTTAGTTAATACTTTTTATAATATAAAAAAAATCTCTTTCAGCCAAAGTGCAGATAGACTTGCGGATAAATTTAATAACAAAATTTACAGGATAACTAATCTACAGTCATATTTTTAAGCAAGAAGTCCTGATCACTAATACATAATTCAGTGACAATGAGTTTGTAAATACAATGCATATAGCGGATATTATTTGAAAAAAAAAACAAATATTCTAAATTTATTTCTCTTTACAAATTAGTCTCCGTAATTGTCACTTTTCCAATAATCTCGATCAGTTTTGTATACTGTGTATAAATACATTTTGTTATTTATAATAACAAGAGCGATAATTTGAGCCCTTAAGGCGGTTTACTTAATAAAGTAAGTTCGCCTGTATACATATTTTCCCAAGTTGCAAACTTTTCCGCAACAATTTTAATTGCTTGTTTCCTTCATCCCTTCCTTTGTTCTGTGGTCGAATGTAGGTTGGCTTGCTTATATTTCTCCGATCAATTGGCTTTCCTCCGCCTTATTAATGCCCTCATTTGTTTTCCGCTGGCTATATAAAAACAGAAACCCCTCGTAATGGCGCGGGAAGTCGTTTGTGAAATAATAATAGAACTTTATGGTATCTTTTAAGCACAAAAATATACGAACCCAAATAGAAAAATTATATTACCCTCAAAAAAAGTTCCGGTATGTTTTAGATTAGATGGTTTCAACGGAGAGTTTGAAATTTATGCAAAACAGTAAAGAGATGTATTGTTTTGTACATTATATTGTTTTGTACAAGCATATATGTGCGGTAAAACCGGTAAGGACTATCTATAATCAATAATCGGCAACCATTGTATTGAAAATGCCGAAGGTAATAAATCATTTATGAACGACACATAAATGTCGCGTAACAGAAGAAGTTCGAGAGTTTTCTATAAAAATAGAGACGTATTTCCCATAATTCCATGACAATATAAGTAGGCCCCTGGTAACCGGTAACGGTCGGAGCTAGTTGATATGTATGTAATAAAACCTGCGGTGAAGCCGGTAAGGACTATCTATAATCAATAGTCGGCAACCATTGTATTGAAGATACGGAAGGTAATAAATCATTTATGAACGACACATAAATGTCGCGTAACAGAA
>NW_020438883.1:960476-962101 GCF_000699045.2 Agrilus planipennis
ATATACCGTTTTAATCAAACGTCTTACTACCTTGCTTGTCTCTCACTCTACTGCCGTGGTGGTCCCTCACGTACCCCTAACATGCACGCATAGGTAAAACTAGATTATTGATTTTCCACCACCTAATTGGCAATATCACTACTCTTGCACCTGGGCAAGCAAAAACTGTATCGAAAAAGGCTAATAGTACATGTGGCCAGGAATTATATTGTAAATGGAAACAATTATTTTTCCTTTTATTCCAAATGGTTTTGAATGGAATTTACAAATTTTCCATTGATTCCCATTGAACTTCAATGGAAATTTTTCCTACGGGAGGGACTGGCTTGTAGTTTAAGTTGCCATGTATATGTCTTATATAGGCACCATCGCAAACACTTGTATGAAATAGTTTATTGAAACTATTTGTTAAATGTTCCCATTAATATTTGCCTCACTAGCGATTAATAATGGAAAATAACCTTTGAATCAAAACAAATTTTAAGAAATATTTATAACCTAGTCTTGTATTATTCATATTGTGTTTGTTCAGTTCAGGAAAAGACGTTCACTCATCCAACAAAGTCGGTTTTATTTGTAAAACAAGACTTGGCATTCCTGCTGCTTCGAAGTTTCTACTTCTCCGTATTTGAAGGAGCATCGCGGTGTTTGTTTCAGTCTGCGGAATAGTAAATATACTAGAACTCCGTCGTTTTTTAACATACTCATCTACAAGTTTCGCTTTGAATAACTTTATTTACGTGTTTTTGAAGGATTTACCTTAGAATGTTATTCTAGTAAACGACTTCTGTTTGTCGTTCTTCGTACAACTCTAAAAGTACCATATAAAGTTAGTTTTCGGAATAATTATGTAATTTAATAAACCTTATTCTTAACAGAAAATCGTTAAATATCTGAAGTTTCTTAACGGATTATAAAACATTAACTTCCGGAAGGAAAATTTGGTTCCATTGCGCGTGTTATCAAGTATCAAATCATCAGCATATGGAGACATACTGCTGTGTATGTCGTTATGAGAGAAATCGATTAAACTTGATCGCATTCAACATTATTTTTTCGGCCATTAAGAATTTAATCTTTATGAAGAAAAATAAATTTGTATTGTTATATTAAACGAATCAGTAACAGAAGTATCACCAAAAGCCTAAAAGAATTTTAATGAATAAAGAATGGTTTTGATTATTATTTATTTATAAGATAACCCGCGTATGGTAATCGCTGCTGTGTAAATTCGTTTGATATGGAACTGGCATCATTGAGACGAATGAATTGTTACGAACAACAATGATCGCATCAGTGAGTGACGCTGGAGGCAAGCACTTTTATAAAACTGCTACTGATACGTACACTCGAGTTAAAATATTTCATAATTCTGTTAATTTGCATCGGGTGATGCAGCAAAACGACTGTGGTGCCCTTTATCGCGTCCGACCATATTAATGCCAGTTCTTTGTGACGTTAGCGTCAGAGATAGCATGGCGATGCGCGAGGATTTAATAGGCGTGTAATTGAAAATTAATAGGGGTCCACCGGAGGATGTTTAAGCCGTTTTACTACAGTTAGGTGACCTAATAAGGCGGAATGGACATGTGGCAAATTAGCAACGTACCTCCTCCCGCCCGCCA
>NW_020438883.1:962119-968888 GCF_000699045.2 Agrilus planipennis
GAAGAAGTCCTCGGACCTTTTGAAAAAAAAAACAAATATTCTAAATTTATTTCTCTTTACAAATTAGTCTCCGTAATTGTCACTTTTCCAATAATCTCGATCAGTTTTGTATACTGTGTATAAATACATTTTGTTATTTATAATAACAAGAGCGATAATTTGAGCCCTTAAGGCGGTTTACTTAATAAAGTAAGTTCGCCTGTATACATATTTTCCCAAGTTGCAAACTTTTCCGCAACAATTTTAATTGCTTGTTTCCTTCATCCCTTCCTTTGTTCTGTGGTCGAATGTAGGTTGGCTTGCTTATATTTCTCCGATCAATTGGCTTTCCTCCGCCTTATTAATGCCCTCATTTGTTTTCCGCTGGCTATATAAAAACAGAAACCCCTCGTAATGGCGCGGGAAGTCGTTTGTGAAATAATAATAGAACTTTATGGTATCTTTTAAGCACAAAAATATACGAACCCAAATAGAAAAATTATATTACCCTCAAAAAAAGTTCCGGTATGTTTTAGATTAGATGGTTTCAACGGAGAGTTTGAAATTTATGCAAAACAGTAAAGAGATGTATTGTTTTGTACATTATATTGTTTTGTACAAGCATATATGTGCGGTAAAACCGGTAAGGACTATCTATAATCAATAATCGGCAACCATTGTATTGAAAATGCCGAAGGTAATAAATCATTTATGAACGACACATAAATGTCGCGTAACAGAAGAAGTTCGAGAGTTTTCTATAAAAATAAAGACGTATTTCCCAGAATTCCACGACAATATGAATAGGCGTCTGGTAACCGGTAACGGTCGGAGCTAGTTGATATACGGACAGGTAGTCAGTTATAATTATATAAATAAGCAAAGCGAATCCGTGTAATATTTACCTGATAAAGTCCAAACTTGAAAAATAAAATAAAAAAGGTGAATGCTTTTCAAAAAAGTAATAAACTGTTGGACGAAATGTATCTATGTATATGCTTTTCTGAATGAATATTGTAATCAATTTTTCAGAGATGATAATGGTATGCGCATTTGTATGACTCTTTAGTGACGTTAATTACGTGCATGTTAGTGTACAGTGTATTGAATTCGGTTTCGTTGAAAGCACAACAAAAGACTCGCGACGAAAGATAAACTTTTTCTAAAGCCCAGTCGACAGTTAGTTGACGTTTATTTTACACACGCGTTACCAAACCGAATGGACAGTGTAATTGCAAAATTTCATGCTTTCGGAATAGTTGAACGGACAAGAAGGAAGTAGCGGTTTATTTAATTTCACGATTCGATCGAATACTGGGTATAGTTAGTGTTAGTGTGCATACTTGTACCTTACGTACATTGTATAATGTCTACCAGGTACATAACTAACTGTACCGAATCTGAAAACAACTCGATAGCGTCACGTAATATATGTGTATATCTCTTCATAGAACAACAGTTTCGTGTATTGTGAATATCTTCATATGATGTAACAAAATAAGATGAGTAGAGGTAGTTTAGAATCTAATGGCCTTTGGTCGTGGGTTGCACAGTGACTAAAATCAATTCTGTCATTGATTAGTTACAGTCAATTCCTAGTTGTGTCTTAAACATTTCGCCACTGTTGAGAGCATTTTAAGTGATGATGTTATCATCATAAGGTCGTCAATCCTAAGACTGGTCAGACACGCACCTGCACTCTTTCCTATATATCCTGTGCTAATCTATTGCTCGAAAACAACACACTAATAATGCCGCAGCCACCGTATTCCCCAGATCTGCCCCACTGTGACTATTTCTTGTTGCCGAAACTGAAGATGCCCATGATAGGACGACGATACACTACGATTGAGAAGAGAATGTTGGAGGAAACTTCCTTAGAAGATGAGATATATTAAAAAAAAAGTTGACAAGTAAAAGTGAACGGTTGAATACTTTCTGAGCGGGAACGTCAGGATAGTACGTGAGTGTATTGATGATGGTAAGAGAAAGAGAGACAGGCAGATACTTCCGCCCGGTGTATCTACGCTAAATGGCTGATTTACGTCTATTCCATGCAATTATCTATAAATTGCCATCGCGAATATATTTTTACAGTTTATTTACTCTAGTTGGGTCTTTACATGCAACACATCATCACCAATAGCCTTTAGATGAAAGCAAGAGGCGCTAAACTGAATACTTGTACATATTTTAGTTGACTATCCTATCAGATAAGAGGTTATGCAAAAAACAGTAGGTATTTAATAAGCATCCATTAGTGTAGGCTAAGGGAACATCAAAATTAGTATCCTCTCACATCCTTAACTATTTGCGAACAGTAATCTAATCTAGGTCTACTTCTACTAATATATGTAGTCTCGGTCTCGATCTTGGTGGATTTCTGGATTTCCCGAAAATTGCCAAAGGCGAACGTGTAAGAATTCTCGAGTCCCGGAAAACTCAAAAGCTGCATACTTATAAATACATTGAAACCCTTAGTGAAGTTCATCATCACCATAAGGTCCTCGGTCCTAACACTGTTTGAACACGCACCTCTACTCTTTCCTATTCTAAACTAACATTTGCATTTCCCTAAAACTAGAACATCCCACATCCTTAACTTTTTGCGAACACTAATCTAATCTACTCCTCTTAACTCTGCATACCTGTCTAATTCTGATCCTAATATTTACTTCTCTACGTTGTAGCCCCAGCTCTATAACTTCCTGTTGCCCTTTGTACAAACTAAGTATCACTCTTCTATCTCTATAACTCGTTCCTACAGTTATAAGTAAATTTAACATCTTGTCCCATTTAACATTGTCATAAGCTTTTTCTAAATCTACAAATCCAATGTATTTTTTTTTTTTTTTATGTTTTCGTGGAAGAGGGGAAATCTTCAAAAGACACCCAGCCGTCCGTACGACTGGGTAGTGTCGGATTCCCGAGGAAGAAGTCCTCGGACCTACCGACTAAAACCCCTCTACCTCAGGCCAATGTACACACTCTTTCCTTTACCTATCGTTTTCTCTATTGTTACCCGTAAAGCTAGAATGGACTCCAGCGTTCCTCTATTTCTTCTAAACCCAAATTGATCTTCCCCTAATAGTTCTTCCGCCCTTTTTTCCATCCTCCTCTGTACAATCCTAGTTAAGATTTTTGACGCATGGGAAGTTAAGCTAATTGTTCTAAATGTCACTCACCTATCGGCGTCTCTCTTTTCAGATATGTTTATAATCCTCATGCTTGTCATATTTGAATATCATTAAAAAGTCGTCATAGGGGGCATAGATAAGATGTCAGCTATTACAATTAGTACTTGTAAAGTTCTTCCAGAGGTCATTTTGTGTACGCTATTTTCGCATTTTATAATTAACGATTAATAAAAAAAAATTAAACATTTTTCTTCTAACGCATGAATTATTACGTTACGTTTCATCGTTATGTTTGATTTTGAGTGATGATTATCTTGACATTTGAGATAACTCGTGCGTTTTTCATCGAGCTGATGATGACTGTTGATTGGCTACACATAACACTTCCGCATTGTATACAGCCTTAATTATTTATTTAACGTTATCGAGCAGATACATATACTTGCACGTAATATTAGTCTTTTTTGCACTAAATAATAATTAACATAAATGTAATTAACCTCATGTCGATAATTGAATTAAAACCGCGCGATTTTATTTCCGGATTGCGTTTAGAAATAAATGCATATACAATTCAATAACGGATCTGATTAGCATGGAACATAACCGAGCTCTCTCGCTTATTTACTCCTGTGTTTATGTCGGTATTTATATATCGAAATAATTGTACATATGCGTAATTTTCTGCATGTTTTGTGGTTCTTAATGGTACTCACACTAATGAATTCATTTTCACTTAACGTCGTTCCCAGTAAATAAATAAATTGTATGCCAGTCGTAGATGTGATGGTAACTATTCATAATTCTCTTAATTAATATATTTATCTGTCTATCTATCTGTCGGAGCTGTCTGCGACGCGCTGATGGGATCCAAAAAGATCGAAATCGCGATCAACATCTGGCAGTTTCGACAGAATACAGACCACTTCGAATTATTTTATTCCATTATGGTAACGTGCCTATCACGTTGAGGTTAGCTACGCCGGGATTCGTTTCAGCAAGTAGATAACCATATATTTAAATGGACCTTGTTGGAGCATACGTAATCGTAAAATGTAGGATCGTACTACAGATGGCGTTTACCGCGCTATTTGTGTTATTTTCTAATATATCTATCGTTATTGTCATTCTCGAAAGTTTCGAGGATGAGTATCTGACCTGTCACATGAAGAGTTTTTGTGATGAAGATACTCATAATGCAAAACTCGATATAATACGGACGATCTTTATTTTGATAAAATAAAAGCAATTCCAGCTCTAAAGCAGAAGGAATTTGAATTCTTTCTCTAGACACGTAATAATAGCGAACAATCTACAGCTAAATTATCTTGAAGTGTCAATTTCACCATAGGCGAGCGCTTCATTCGGCATCTCAGTTAAGGACTGGTATTTTTTAATAGAATTATTTATCAGTCCCTTGTTTAAAAACGTTTGTTTCATTCTTCAATCTTCACAACATTAGTTTTCAGTAGAATTTAGTTGTATAATAACTGATTGGCAGCACATTGCCATTTAATGACATTTAGTGTTAACTATCGATAACTATGCTACTAATAGTTTTGTTGCTGAAGCCTGTTATAACGACTCCTGTTTGCAATATCCACCAGGGGTCACCCATGGCGCGTAACGCGACGAGTGACGTTACATTTTTCGGTTTTATACCCTAGTATATTTCCTTTCCATCGTTGATAAAGAAGTTTCACTTCAGTAAAATTTTAATCAATAATGGCTCGATCTAAATATATTTTCGGAACTTCAAACGTCTTTTAAATAATGAGGAAATTATAATACGTCACCTAATTAATTTTCACATCCAAAAGTTGTCCTTTAAATGCGACGGGGATTCCCTGTAAACATACCTAGTCATAAAATTCGTATTGAATAATTCTTAGAAAAATGTCGACTCGACTGGTGCCATATGAGATAAGATCCTTGATTAATTGATTTATCGTCTGGTTAAGGTACTGGAGTAGAAGTTGGATCAGTTACAGTAACCTTAGTGAAGGGAATTATTTAAGCATGAGTAATATTCATTAATTAACTTGGTGGGAAACGTGACGCGTGAGAGAAATTGAAATTGGTACAAAAGATTTACTAGTTTCTGTAACGGTTCGGTATCTACATATACTTTTTTTTTCAATTGCGAATCTCGTTGATTTTAATTGATTCAACTTAAAACTTATATTTAATTGCAGGTGCTTCGGCTTTATTGGACTTTAATATAACGTATAGCGTCCATAAAATTATGTTTATTGAGTTTAGGTTTATAATTATTTAGATGCTAGATATAATGTTAATTCAGCCAAATGTGAAAATATCGCGCTTGTAGGAAATAGTAGACTGTGTACCACGGAACTAAAGTCGTTGCTAAATTAATCTCCACGGAAAGTCCTTTTATTTTAACAGAATAAAGTAAGCCCTATGTACCCTTAAGGCCACTTTCACACAGTGCGATAACGACACACAGTTTTGGATCAGACTTTATCTCTTTACTATAGGATCAATATAGATAATTACTGCAGTATGAAATCAAATGAGCTGTTGGCGCCAGAGAGTACTTACTATAAATTGAAAATTTTACGATACTTGGACATGATACAATACTAGCATGAGAAATTTGGAACCCGGATAAAATGTGTTGCAAAATTTGTTCTATCATTAATTGATTTTTCATTGCGTGTGGCCGGTGGCATTCCAATTTAATGAACAAACAAAAAATAAAAATTAGAAACTGCATGAAGCACTTGTTTCGTTTCAAAGTACAGTTTTACGTGAGTATAATTGAATTCTGATTTTCGAATCGAATTTATTCAATTTTTATCGTTCGCATTCGCTTTGAGCGAGGAAGCTAATATTTGCACGCGTTCCAGTGCCGCCATTTACTCATTAGTTGTTCGTTAGCGAAATGATTTGCGGCGGAAATACATGTGTACCGTGGTGGCGGGTGGTTGTCGAGGACATTGCCAACTTTGATTTGCATTATTCAACGTGAACATATTGCATTTCGATATACATATATATTATGCACGTATATTACATAGATTCATCGCTGGCGGCTTGCCGACTCTCATCTCATTTTCACAATATCTTTTTGGTGGGGCTTTTCCTTGTGCAATAGTTTTCGACATTTAAACTACTTCTTATTGATTCCGGCTGTCATCTAGAGGCTTATTTATATTTTCATCGAATTTTTTCGGACAATCTTCATTCTTTTCGAAAATTCCGGAACTTCTGTTGTTAAGCAGGTAAATATGCGTCACTCAGGATACAGTATAATGATTTCATACAGTAGGTTCACTCTCCAGTCTATGGGCGTGACTCTCTCCTGTCGACGCTTCACCACTGCATCTACGAGATCCCCGTTAAGTAGCCCGTAGGAAACATTTCCATTCAATTTCCATTAAAAAATGCCATTAAATTACCACTGATAATAATTAATGGTAATAAATGGAGAATTGCCAATGGGATTCCCATTCCCGAACTCAATGGGATTTCCATTGCTGAACGCAATAGGAATTCCATTGCTGAACTTAATGGAAATTCCATTGCGTTCCATTGGAACTTCATCAGCATGCTTTTTTCCATAATCCATATTATTTTGTTGAGAATTTGGTTCTTCAGGTACCTGAACCAAGGCACGTGCCTGGATGTCT
>NW_020438883.1:970860-980220 GCF_000699045.2 Agrilus planipennis
CCGCCCGCCCCCTCCCCCCCTCGAGCCCCTCTCATCCCTCGCGTGCGAAAACACTCTCATAATAACCTTCTTTTTTTCCACGCAACATATCTCCTTATTAATTCGATTTAAGCGTTTTTCTTTAATCTTCGAGATGAGCCTTTTATCAGGCGATCATTAATAGGCGTATAATGGCTTTCCATGCCTGACAGGACAGCCAGTGTGTATGTAGATATACAGAGTGTTTATCGATCGATTTGCATATGAATAACTTTGTTTCATTTTTATAGTTTTATCGGGTTTCTTCTCCGCATACACTAATTATATTAATTGCCATTACACGAAACAGCACGGTTCAGCTAAAGGTGTGTATACATCTCAACACGAACATGTTCGAGGCAAGGTGAGACGGAACAGATTCCTTGTTTGTATCTTCCAGAACTCATCCAGCCATACGCCGCATTTTACTTAGTGGATAATGGCTGGGGAATAGGATTTAATAAATTTTTATTAGCAAATACCATCCACATCAAACCAAATTCCTTCGGACTTAATACGAATAGATTCCAAACAGGCTTGGGACTGATCGCCTCATTTGTCCAATCGAACGTGTTCGTGCTTGGTTGGATAAGGGTCCTTTAGCAATGCATATTATTGAGGTGCATATGATTTACATATAAGCATGGGAACGTTCGACATAAGGCTAAGCAGAGCGGATACGTCTACTCTATTTGAGTATATGAAGCACGGCAAACTGTCTCAATCAGTCCCAAGCATATTCGGATTCCATTCGTTTTACGTCGATATCTACCTTAATGGGAATTTGATTTGATTCGGACACACTTATGCATGTTTTTATCGTTTTGTTAATAATTGTGGTTATCGCCCATTATCTAGTAATAATAAGTGAATATGAAATGAAAAGAAATGCGAGACATGGTCGGATGACTGCCGCATAGTTGTCTCGGTCGAATATGTTCGGAATTCTTCAGGATACAAACGAGACGTCTGTTCCAATTCGTGTTGGTTCGAACGTGTTCGTGCTCAAATATATGAGCACCTTTACAAGTTACAAGGGCTTTATTACTTTAATTTCAAAATTTTTATACAAAACTACATAGCGTTTTTGTTTCAAGAAGGTCTTTTATATTATAATATCACTGTTAAATTAATATATTGGTTTATTATTGTTAAGAAAGTTAAGACGAATATTGTCTAAATTATTTAAAATACTTTTACTTTCTTCTTGTTTTAGTTTTATAATAATGTTTTTTATATATCTACCTGAATAGTCAAACACTCTGTATGTATGGAACCATGTGCATGTAACCGTACAGTTGCATTGACAATAGAGAGCTATGTCTAGGCTTTTGTCGTATAATAGGCACATTTTAATGCATATCATGTGCGTTATTAAGTAATAGTGTTCGATAATATTTTTCCAATTTTCTACATCTAACTGTACCTCTTTTTGATGGAACATAACGCCTTTAAGAACGAGCTCATATTTTTTGTAGTTAAATCGTTATTAATCGCCAGCCTGTGCTTCTTATCGTTGTCATGCGTCATGCAATAAATTATGAACAGTTTCAATATCGGTATACCTTTTAATTATACGCATTCTCAAGTAAAGTCGACGAATTTCTAATTGAAGTGTGTGTCCAATGCATCATTAAAAAAACAATGTAAAAATTTAATTATTGCTTTTTATAAATTTTCGTGCTGATTGGTTTGTTTTATAGGCAAAATTGAGGCCAAACCTTCTTTAATACCAGAAACATATTTTTTTGTATTTATTTTAAAAAGTGGAGGTGCCTGTCCAATCAGTCTTAGGACTGACGACCTTCTACTATTACAAAGCTTAATTCGAAGGCATAAATCACCCAACTAACTTAATACACACATTTGGTTACACATTTAAATTCCGACTGACCATTTGAAATAAGAAATAACATGAACGCCTTGCAAATGATTTGATAAATAATTCTCTCATAGTTTTTTGGCGGTCTCATATTCTAGATTATTCGTTTTATTATTGTTTACTTTACGTGTGGTATATGAAATATGGTAATATGCTGATGTAAGGTTCTAGCGTAAGCATGTTTGTAATGGAAATCGGTGCAGCTGTCTTCTCTGATGATACGACTTTCTGGAATTAACTGACTATTGAAACGTCTAACTTTAACGTAGGTACCTGCTTTCAATATTCAAAATATTATCGTTTCATCTGAATTTTTAGTAAAAAATTGCGAACCTTAACGTGTTCGGCGTGTTTATGTATAAATATTCGTTTAAATGTAGACTGTAGTAGCATCTTCAGCTATTTAATTGAAGATCTGTTGATATTTTCATTGTATGTAACGAAAAGCAGTTAGAAATGTACAAGTTGATAAAAAATATTGATAGTCTATGAAGTGGTACGCAGCAAGGATGAAATAGTGTGTTATGGTAATATGCAACAAGGGTTTAGGTTGGGTTATGGTATGGTATAGGTGATTTGTTATTATAAATTGTAATTGATTTACACTATCTACCCATCCGTGCAAATTTTAACGAGTTCAACTACTATAATGTCGTCAAGTCTTTATTGTTTTAACTAACGATCAGTCTTGTGACATTGTGTAAAGGTGAAAATGGTGTAAAGTTGTAATTCCGCCCCTGCTTCTCTTTATAACTGTTGTGCCATTTAAGTTTGAAACGATCTTAAATTGCCTCACTCTCTACGTCGTTTGAAGCGTTTACTCGCGTAGTCCCCAAGTAGTTGTAAAACGTTCTGTGCTCATTACCTGCCGCCGGACATCCCCTAAATTATTAACGAGCTCCATAAGTCGAGTCGAACTCGGGACCCCGTAGAGTGGTTGATACAGAATTTACACCTGAGCTCACCTAATATAATACGACAATGAGATACTTACTGTTAGTTAGGTACTATCCTTTGCCTCATATGGTCCACCTAAAGGTCATAGTATTAGATCACCTTTGAACTGATAGAATGATTCAATTATCAACACTAAAGATACACAACATATTATTTGCGGTAATTGAGCTCCCATCTGTCAAATCAACGAACTAAGAGAAAACACAAAAAAAAATCGAAGTTGTTTGGTGTTGTGTCTTGCTTAAACTCACTTTACTATTAGAGACATTTTTCCAGTCATTTTATAACCTCACAATCATCTCACTTAAACCAAATAGTTTATACCTACTTTTTTTTTAGTTCTTCACAATTGATCATTATAAGATCGTCATTCGTAAGACTGGTTGGACGCCCTCTTCCACATCCTCATCCAATCGTTCCATTTCCTTGATACTTGAACATCCTTAACTATTTGTGGACAGTAATATAACCTAGGCCTTCAGAAATATTTAGGAATATTCGATTCTTAACAAATTTCAGTCTTTTAAACAAATATAAAACCCAGAACGATACAAAGGTACCCGCCTAAATGCTCTGGAAACTAGAACGAATCTGAGGAGACCTGAATTACTAATTATTATGACTAATTGCTAAAAATCATTGCTAGCGTCCATCACGCAGTTTCAATTGGTCGAATTTCGTCTTTGGAAATGTCAATGTTGCTACGTATAATTAAAAATGTAATTGTTATGTACTTTATGTGATTTGAACGATTCGACTCAAGGAAATGCATGTGAATATAGCCTATGTTTTACTAGGTAGGTACTAAAAACGAAACTATTCGTGGCGAGTGGCTGGTATTGGATAAAAATGATTTTGCCTTTGACAAATATCGTAACCGTAATTTTTGCAGTATCCTTATTCGAATCGAAGTATGCTCTGGCCTTATTTGGACCCCGTATGCGTGGGCGGCGAACGGAATCAGAAGCAGTAACGGACGCACCAAAGTCGTAACTTAGACACGCTTGTGTATAAGCTTCGAAGCCTTCTCAGATGCAAAATACTACTGTGTGCGGCAGCATTATGCTGGTGAAACCAAACGAAGAACAATATAGATAGATATATTTGCACGAACGGTGTCACGTATCTATTTATTATATTATTATCCCTACCTTATCCGATATCGCCAGAGAGATACGCACGAATAACGGACCTGGATGACTGCGGCACTGCCACAATGCGACTATGACATATTATACGGTAATGAGATCTTTATTAGACGACGAACCATTATTATATATACGTTTCCCATGTACATACAATATAAATCCAAACTACCAATAAACCATACCGAGTCGAAAAGATTATCTTAAGAGAGTATTTATTGTGAATGTACGGTCTGTGTCATATTATGTCTATTTATGAGATCTGATCATTTCCTGTCTCATTTTGAACGGAAGTTGTAGCTTTGAACGATATCAAAATTCACCTGGAGCATTACGCTAAATGCGCTCCTTACATAGTATGTAACGTATCGTTACGATGAATAGTAAAGTAAGTATTTTACTGTAGAGAGCAGATTAAGTGCATAATGTAGTTGAGCGATTAGGCATAACAAATCGTTTATAATTAGGAACTGAAGATGATGATTAATGCATGTACATTGTCGCGCAATCAACAACGTGACATAACTCAGCATACACACTAATGTTACCTAATGCGCGTCGAAGAATGCTTGCACATGCAACATAGGGTTATTGAATGAAGTCAACGAATGCACATACATGTATTATAACGTTATTGAATGCGCGTCGATGAATGAACGTACTTTTAGTAAGTCATCCATGGGCCTTACATTGAATAGTGGTAGGTTTCTAGTTGTACGCTCTACAGATTAGTGTTCATGCGGCTGTATGCGACTTTATGTGCGCTATTGAATGTGCGTCGAAGAATGCACGTACATGTATTATAACGTTATTGAATGCGCGTCGAAGAATGAACGTACTTTTAGTAAGCCATCCATGGGTCTTACGTTGAATAGTGGTATGTTGTTAGTTGACGCTCTACAGATTCATGTTCGTGCGTCTATATGTGACTTTATATGCGCTACTGCATGCTCGTCGAAGAATGCACGTACATGTATTTTAACGTTATTGAATGCGCGTCGAAGAATGAACGTACTTTTAGTAAGTCATCCATGGGCCTTACGTCGAATAGTGGTATGTNTTTCGAAAATTCCGGAACTTCTGTTGTTAAGCAGGTAAATATGCGTCACTCAGGATACAGTATAATGATTTCATACAGTAGGTTCACTCTCCAGTCTATGGGCGTGACTCTCTCCTGTCGACGCTTCACCACTGCATCTACGAGATTCCCGTTAATTTAGGACTAAATTGTAGTTTAAGTTGCCATGCATATATCTTATATAGGCACCATCTTTTTGGTGGGGTATTTCCTTGTGCAATAGTTTTCGACATTTAAACTACTTCTTACTTACTCCGTCTGTCATCTAGAGGCTTATTTATATTTTCATCGAATGTTTTCGGACAATCTTCATTCTTCTCGAAAATTCCGGAACTCCTTTTGTTAAGCAGGCAAATATGCGTCACTCAGGATACACAGCCTTAATTATTTATTTAACGTTATCGAGCAGATACATATACTTGCACGTAATATTAGTCTTTTTTGCACTAAATTGTATGTAATAAAACCTGCGGTGAAGCCGGTAAGGACTATCTATAATCAATAGTCGGCAACCATTGTATTGAAGATACGGAAGGTAATAAATCATTTATGAACGACACATAAATGTCGCGTAACAGAAAAAGTTCGAGAGTTTTCTATAAAAATAAAGACGTATTTCCCAGAATTCCACGACAATATGAATAGGCGTCTGGTAACCGGTAACGGTCGGAGCTAGTTGATATACGGACAGGTAGTCAGTTATAATTATATAAATAAGCAAAGCGAATCCGTGTAATATTTACCTGATAAAGTCCAAACTTGAAAAATAAAATAAAAAAGGTGAATGCTTTTCAAAAAAGTAATAAACTGTTGGACGAAATGTATCTATGTATATGCTTTTCTGAATGAATATTGTAATCAATTTTTCAGAGATGATAATGGTATGCGCATTTGTATGACTCTTTAGTGACGTTAATTACGTGCATGTTAGTGTACAGTGTATTGAATTCGGTTTCGTTGAAAGCACAACAAAAGACTCGCGACGAAAGATAAACTTTTTCTAAAGCCCAGTCGACAGTTAGTTGACGTTTATTTTACACACGCGTTACCAAACCGAATGGACAGTGTAATTGCAAAATTTCATGCTTTCGGAATAGTTGAACGGACAAGAAGGAAGTAGCGGTTTATTTAATTTCACGATTCGATCGAATACTGGGTATAGTTAGTGTTAGTGTGCATACTTGTACCTTACGTACATTGTATAATGTCTACCAGGTACATAACTAACTGTACCGAATCTGAAAACAACTCGATAGCGTCACGTAATATATGTGTATATCTCTTCATAGAACAACAGTTTCGTGTATTGTGAATATCTTCATATGATGTAACAAAATAAGATGAGTAGAGGTAGTTTAGAATCTAATGGCCTTTGGTCGTGGGTTGCACAGTGACTAAAATCAATTCTGTCATTGATTAGTTACAGTCAATTCCTAGTTGTGTCTTAAACATTTCGCCACTGTTGAGAGCATTTTAAGTGATGATGTTATCATCATAAGGTCGTCAATCCTAAGACTGGTCAGACACGCACCTGCACTCTTTCCTATATATCCTGTGCTAATCTATTGCTCGAAAACAACACACTAATAATGCCGCAGCCACCGTATTCCCCAGATCTGCCCCACTGTGACTATTTCTTGTTGCCGAAACTGAAGATGCCCATGATAGGACGACGATACACTACGATTGAGAAGAGAATGTTGGAGGAAACTTCCTTAGAAGATGAGATATATTAAAAAAAAAGTTGACAAGTAAAAGTGAACGGTTGAATACTTTCTGAGCGGGAACGTCAGGATAGTACGTGAGTGTATTGATGATGGTAAGAGAAAGAGAGACAGGCAGATACTTCCGCCCGGTGTATCTACGCTAAATGGCTGATTTACGTCTATTCCATGCAATTATCTATAAATTGCCATCGCGAATATATTTTTACAGTTTATTTACTCTAGTTGGGTCTTTACATGCAACACATCATCACCAATAGCCTTTAGATGATAGCAAGAGGCGCTAAACTGAATACTTGTACATATTTTAGTTGACTATCCTATCAGATATGATGTTATGCAAAAAACAGTAGGTATTTAATAAGCATGCATTAGTGTAGGCTAAGGGAACATCAAAATTAGTATCCTCTCACATCCTTAACTATTTGCGAACAGTAATCTAATCTAGGTCTACTTCTACTAATATATGTAGTCTTGGTCTCGATCTTGGTGGATTTCTGGATTTCCCGAAAATTGCCAAAGGCGAACGTGTAAGAATTCTCGAGTCCCGGAAAACTCAAAAGCTGCATACTTATAAATACATTGAAACCCTTAGTGAAGTTCATCATCATCATAAGGTCCCCAGTCCTAACACTGTTTGAACACGCACCTCCACTCTTTCCTATTCTAAGCTAATCTTTGCATTTCCCTAAAACTAGAACAACCCACATCCTTAACTATTTGCGAACAGTAATCTAATCTACTCCTACGTCTACCCCTTCTAACTCTAATATGTTTCTGATTAGACTTTTATGCCTGAGAAGGTGTCCTACCAGCCTATCTTGCCTATTTTTGATTGACTTCCATAAAGTCCTCTGTTCTCCTATTTCTAATACCTCTTCATTTATCCATGGTATCCTCATCATTCAGCGATTCTAACCTTTTCTAAATTACATTGAAATTTTAGTAGGGCCGCATTTTCCAAACATTTACAGTCCTTTAACACTAATTTTAAGATGATTGATCGATTATTGTTTTCAATCAATAACATAAATATGAGCAGTATTGGAACACCGCTTTCATATTAAAGTTTCGACAAACATCTAAAACACTAAATTAGTAATAAAACCGTCTATATTTTCCAATGTTCCATTCCGTATAACAATACTTCCTTTGTTTTTTTTTTAGATCCCTATTGTTTTTATAACTGCTGCTAAACAGAGGATGATACATTTCACATGTCCCTCCTTGACGTTTTTTGTTTAATGAAGCCAACCAGGAAAATAAAAAAAGCAATCTACATACGTTTCAGAACTGTTAATCAAAAAACATGGCTTTGGGTGGTAACGGTATTAAACTACACGTGTTATATATTTGGGCAGGTTGTGATTGCGACCATCTATTAGCCTAGTTTGAAGACGATGATTTAACAAAAATGATAAATCCCTTGTACATCCGATCTAAACAAAAATGAAACACTTTAATATCTGCCACTTATATTATTAGAAATTTAAGACCGTCAAACTGAAACTCAACAATAACCACCCATGATTAATACCATCAGGTAAAGTCTTAGTCATTTGGAACTACAAAAGATACTAACATGACGTCATTTTGGTAACTACGATAAGTGGATCGTGACAGTTTATGAGCAGCTAATTAATTAAACAGCAAAAAAATAACAACAATCTAGAAAAATGGTAAAAAATATTTCCAAAACCGTATACCTATCTCAGATTAGGTGGAATTTTGCATAAAGATATCGTAGTTTTTTGGTGCACTGAACTCAAACTTGGTCATGAGAATGCCCGCAAGTGTCCCTAAGTGCCTAACTCGGAGCACCCCCAAAGGAGATTAAGATTAAAGACACTAAAATTTGTCATACCAACAAACAATAAAATAATTATTGCACGTTCTCAACATCATTAAAGACAGTACAACTGTAGGGATAGATGTACAGGGGCAAAAGATTAGTAAGCTTAGATTTGCAGACGATATAGCAGTATTAGCACCTAGCAAGGAGGAGATAGCTTTAAATAAAATGGAAGCAGTATTGACAAAACACTACTGTATGAAAATAAAAAGAAGTAAAACAGAAATACTGGTATGAAAGGGAACAAAAAGTAGGGAAAGAGAGAATTTAAAGATAGGAGACGAAAAATTAGAAGAAGTATCCGATTTTAGGTACCTAGGAAGTCAGATAAGTCAGGACGGAAGGAGTAGTAATGATATAAAGTAGAGTTGCCTTCACTAAAAAGAAGTCACTTCTATGCTCGCGAACAGTTAACTTAGAAATTCGAAAAAGGTTGTTAAAGGTGTATGTTTTGAGCACGGCGCTGTACGGGTGCGAAACATGGACAGTGGGCGCTGCGGAAAATAGTTGGAAGCGTTCGAAATGTGGTGTTATAGGCGAATGATGAGGATACCGTGGATAGAGAAGGTTAGAAATGATGAGGTATTAGAAAGAATGGGAGAACAGAGAACTCTATGGAAGTCAATAAAAAATAGGCGAGATAGGTTGGTAGGACACCTTCTCAGGCATGAAGGTCTAGTCAGAGACATATTAGAGGCAGAAAC
>NW_020438883.1:981008-1013346 GCF_000699045.2 Agrilus planipennis
GCTATTGAATGCTCGTCGAAGAATGCACGTACATGTATTATAACGTTATTGAATGCGCGTCGAAGAATGAACGTACTTTTAGTAAGCCATCCATGGGTCTTACGTTGAATAGTGGTATGTTGTTAGTTGACGCTCTACAGATTCATGTTCGTGCGTCTATATGTGACTTTATATGCGCTACTGCATGCTCGTCGAAGAATGCACGTACATGTATTTTAACGTTATTGAATGCGCGTCGAAGAATGAACGTACTTTTAGTAAGCCATCCATGGGTCTTACGTTGAATAGTGGTATGTTGTTAGTTGACGCTCTACAGATTCATGTTCGTGCGTCTGTATGTGAATTTATGTGCGCTATTGCATGCTCGTCGAAGAATGCACGTACATGTATTTTAACGTTATTGAATGCGCGTCGAAGAATGAACGTACTTTTAGTAAGTCATCCATGGGCCTTACGTCGAATAGTGGTATGTTGTTAGTTCATGCTCTACAGATTCATGTTCGTGCGGCTGTATGTGAATGTATGTGTGCTATTGAATGCTCGTCGAAGAATGCACGTACATTTATTATAAAGTTATTGAATGCGTGTCGATGAATGAACGTACTTTTAGTAAGTCATCCATGGGCCTTACGTTGAATAGTGGTATGTTTCTAGTTGTACGCTCTACAGATTGGTGTTCGTGCGGTTGTATGCGACTTTATGTGCGCTATTGCATGCTCGTCGAAGAATGCACGTACATGTATTTTAACGTTATTGAATGCGCGTCGAAGAATGAACGTACTTTTAGTTTAACGTTATTGAATGCGCGTCGAAGAATGAACGTACTTTTAGTAAGTCATCCATGGGCCTTACGTTGAATAGTGGTATGTTGTTAAATGATGCTCTACAGATTCATGTTCGTGCGGCTGTATGTGAATTTATGTGTGCTATTGAATGCTCGTCGAAGAATGCACGTACATGTATTTTAACGTTATTGAATGCACGTCGAAGAATGAACGTACTTTTAGTAAGTCATCCATGGGCCTTACGTTGAATAGTGGTATGTTTCTAGTTGTACGCTCTACAGATTCATGTTCGTGCGGCTGTATGTGAATTTATGTGTGCTATTGAATGCGTGTCGAAGAATGCACGTACATGTATTTTAACGTTATTGAATGCGCGTCGAAGAATGCACGTACATGTGTCTTCTACTCCCGTGTGGTTTAGGACTTACGAATGATCCATGGTCCTATATTTACATTGAGGTACAATTCGGACAAGACGTACGAAACGAAAGATTATTTGTGGATTATTATTGGTCCAACATTTGCCTAAATGATCCAAGTAAACCACATAAAAAGTTGGAGCATGATATGCAGACTCGGAATTGAAGCGATGGCCTGTCGAATACTAAACATTTAGAACTCTAATTCGTTAACTACTAATTGCCTCATAAATTATAAGGTAATTAAATATTGCGATATCGAATGCAACTTGTTTAAATATTCATGGACCCAAAGAAATGAGAGTAAACATATACTTATCTAATTCGTTTCCATTTGGGGTTAAAATTCGCATTTGATTCGCTTAATTACAGCTATTTTAGTAGTCGTAAAACGTTTTTATCCTTCAACGTACAATTTATATCGAAATGTTTATCTCAACATTTCTATTCTACATACATATATTTAATGTAGGACGCCGATTAGTGCTGTTAATTTCCAAAGGCAAAGGTAGCATTCCCATTTCGACTAAATTACGAATTTCCTTTGCATGTCTGTCTTCATGGACAGCTTAGACCTGTACAAGCGAATAAAAGTTCATAAATTAGTCTATGCGAGAATCGTCAGCAATTATAGTTACCTAATGTGTACTAATTAGCACTTGCGCCTGGATACATGCATACAGATATAAATATATTTTTTTGTTTGCTTGTTTCATTCGTCCGTTCCCTGTTTGCCTGGTCTTAAGGACTGTTCTTTTAACAACTGTAACGTCGGCTTTTATATGAAGGAGAATTTCGCACGCAACCGCCACGCCGTTCTCATTGATTTACTCACTTTAGAGCATCCGCGGCTGATAAATATTTATGTATATACGCGGCTGCCGATGTGTACTCACCAAAGCCAGTCCATAAGACTTGCAAATTGCGTATGCGTATCTAAAATGTGAGAATTATCACGACAACGTAAGCTTCATCGTTCTGCGCTTTGCAATATGTATACTAAGTTATTATTTCAAACGCAGTGCGGTACTGACAAACAATTTAATGAGTCCTGTCTCTCTGAAATTGGTATAATTAACGAAAATATACACGTGTTGTCCTTCCCAAATCTAAAGAAAGTTTTCATGAAAAGTAAGGCAGTTTTGTAACAACTGAAAATAGTGTTCTACTTTTTAACGTTTCAAATCTTAATTGGAGAAATATCCAAATAATCATAACAGTATCAGTTATTTGTGCAGCGAGTTTTGAGACAATCTAGAAAACCTCAAGATTCGTTAAAAAACCTTTTGACTGTTTTATTTCCATTAGCCACAAAAGCTGGTGAATAGGTAGTCCTTCCGGACTACACTAGAGCCTTGGGCAGAAGGTTTTCTTTAGCCTCTTTTTAGGAATCTTGAGAGTGGGTGGATGGTGGTGGTTGGGGTCAAAAAGATGAAATCGATGAAATGCAGACAGAAGTGAGTGAAATGTCTCAATGATCTAAAGAAACTACAGAAAGACATGGAACAGAGCAATCGGACCAAGGATCGAATGCTAAGCAATGATCTAAACTATTAGGCCATGCCGCTCAGTCAAGATTCTTTGTCAGAACAGAATTAGCCTTACATAGGGTTATAATTCAATTAAAATCTTGGCACCTCTTTTAAGACATATATTTCTAATTTTCCCAAACAACAATTCCAAAAAGTCTGATAATTCTTTTGAATACTCAGGATGAAATATCAACAATAAAGAACACGGCTTTGCAGCTAATTATTTTTTCTAAGATATCTTTTTGGGTTCTTCTAACTTGGAGAGGCAAATAATGTTATTTTGAAGATGCAGAGGTTCATAGGTTGAATGGAGACTATTGATAATACTTACAATAGAAGTGGGCTTATAGGGACTTTAGATCGACTCGTCCTTTGTGCCACTATATGATCAATTTCTTTGTCAATATAATTGGAAATGTTTTTTTTTTAACTTATATCTGAAGAAGTTTTAGGACTGACGACCTGATGATGATGATAGAATATGCTCTATTACTTTTCCCTTTGAATGTTTCAAATTTATTACAACATAATTTGTTACCCACAAAGAGTCTTCAGAACATGATAACAGGGATAACAAAAAAAATGCATTTTCACGTCACAACCGCAAATTGATTCGCGGAAGGAGTACATAAACTCTTTAAAAAATACCAATTGATGCCTATACTCCTGTTAAATTTAGAATTAGTTTAGGCGATACATATCCCTTCATTTCAAATCTTTTGGCACCGCTTTACAGTTAATGATTTCGGAGCGATTGTGTATCTATTCTGTTCTGTATCTATAATTTCTGATTGAAATCGATTCAGCTCTGGATTGCACCATCGACATCATTGCAGCTATGGTAGATACCTATGGTGGTGCACACTCGTAGTGCATGGACGGTATATTTGTATTAATTTCTAATTGTTAACGGATTTCTCCGTAATTCATAAGAAGACTTTAGGTCACCTGGCGCGCAGTCCGAAAGTGGTGATATTAGAAATCGGGACTACGTTAATACATTCTAGAAACGTTGATGCTCGTGTTTTAAATAAAAATAAATTATCCGAAACGTTAGTTATCATTATCAATTTAATTTATGGAAAATTGTCTGCTTTTCAGTGGCGAAACTGGAAAAATGTTGCATTAAAAATGCTTGGTGGATTATTCAACAAACGATCATTAGGAAAAATTGCCACTTTTTGGTTTATTTATTTGATTTAACGCCATAAAAAATTGGGAAAAACTGATCTCTCAGCATCCATAAAAAAGAACGAACTAAATGTGCATGTGTTGGAAATGAAGACATATTAAATTCAACTATCTATCGTCAATGCTCTCCTTTAGGAATAACTCGTTGGTTCATTATAATGAAAGTGAGCGATTTATGGTGGTACTGATGGTTTCGTCCGGATCAATATTGTTCGCGCCTCATTTTCTTCTCTTTTTCTGCCAGTTCAATTAGCTGTGATGTATTAATTCGTCGCTAAATTGATTCATAATTATATGAAACAAAAACGGCGTCCAATTACAAATCAATTATTTCGAGAGCGAATAATAGCTTGCTCGCGTATGAACGGTTATTCGCAATAAATTACGAATTCATGAAGAGGAGCGATAAATCAGGTGGCGTTTTGCTTCCATACGCCCGCGGCATCGTTCTCTGAAATCCGCGCCGCGGTGCCGCAATACGCCAATACCTTACTGTTTGCATCCACGTAAATCTTAATTACAAACTCATCTTGACTACCATTTGCATCTGTTGCTAATTAGCAGGAACCATAATCTATGATATCGAACTTCTTCGTAAGGTGGGTAAACTTCCTCCCATATACAACAACCGCCACCTTTATATATATGTTTATTTACCAACTTGATTAGATAAAATTCTAGTGGAAACTAAGAAGTTTAACATATCGGGTTGTTCGGAAAGTCATAACGTTTTTTCCCGACAGAGGATTTAATTGTATTCTTTTGCACCCAACTTCACATTTAAGCCGTATAATTTTTATATGCTTTGTGAGCTCATATAGCAAGGCTTGTGTGTGAAAAATTCAAATTAATTCTACGCAGTAGTTTTTGGTTGGTGCCCTTTTAAATATGGAGAGCGATAAGCAGCATTTTCGACATATCTTACTGTTTTCCCATGTTCTCACAGAGAGAAATCTGTGTCGCCGCATTGACGTCTGCGATTCGCCTGTCAAACGTCACGAAAATGATCCGTTTTTGAAGCGCATCATCACTGGGGACGAAAAATGGCTTGTATACAACAACGTCAAACGCAAGAGGTCATGGAGCAAAAAAGATGAACCGGCTCAAACCATTTCCAAAGCCGATATTCACCAAAAAAAGGTGATGCTATCTGTTTGGTGGGATTTTAAAGGAATCATTTTTTTTGAGCTTTTACCGGATAACACAACGATTAATTCGGAAGTCTACTGCCATCAGCTGGACAAACTGAATGATGCACTTCAACAGAAAAGGTCAGAACTAATCAACAGGAAAGGTGTAGTGTTTCACCAAGACAACGCGAGACCTCACACAAGTTTGGTCACTCGCCAAAAGCTTTTACAGCTTGAATGGGATACAATGCTACACCCACCATATTCTCCAGACCTGGCACCATCGGATTATTATTTGTTCCGGTCACTCCAAAATTTTTTAGACGGTAAAACCTTCACCTCAAATGAGGAGGTCAAAAACCTCCTCAATCAGTTTTTTGCCAGCAAAGACCAAAAATTTTATGAGCGTGGAATTATACTATTACCAGAAAGATGGTAAAAGGTGTTGGACCAGAACGGTCAATATATAATTTATAAAGTATTTGTTTATTATACGAAAACTGTGTTTCATTTCCACAAAAAAAAAACGAAATGACTTTCCGAACAACCCTATACTTAGTACATCAAAAGTTCAGAAATAATCTAAATTTCTATTGAGAAGTGACAACTAAGTTAAAATTTGCGAGTAGTTAGAAGATTGTCCTTTCTTTTATGACATCCAGATGACACGGTTACTCCAGGAACCTGCTAATTTTGTCTCCTATACACTATTGATTTAGTAAAGCCTTAAAGGCTGTCCTTAGCGTATGAAGAATGTTTTAGAATGGTTTCTGAGGTAATAATTTAAGTCTATTGTTGGAAACAAAATTGATTAAGGCAGGAAAGCTGATAGCGGGAATACACATTAGCTGAAGCCGTTATCTTCTACATAATATTGTCACTATATTTAAATGACAGGGTAATAAATGATTATTGAACCCCTTCAAGGTATTTAGACGATATCGGTGTCACAGCAATCTTATTATGTCTTGTGAGGTTAATACCACCTTACCGTAGTTTCTGGGACAAGCTCAAGCGTGTATTATATGGAGCTATAAGCCATGTTTTTTTTTGTAATATACCTACAATGTATAGGCAGTCATTATAAAATTGCTACATTCAATATTCTTTAGACTTTCAATAGCATAGCATCCCGACTAAAGCTTCATGTATTCTGTATTTCAGTTGGTTAATATTTGTATTTTATTATTGTCTGTTGGTGTAGGACGAAAGGCGGTTTTAAGCCTTCTTTAGGTGGTATCGATGGCCGCCTCAGGTGTACGTTCTTAACGGTATTGTATTCTATAAGTTTATTTATTGTTTTTACAACGTCAAAAATTAACTTAAAATTTTATATACTTACAGTTAGTGTTAAATGATTAATGTGTTCATAAAATTTGAAATTAAATGTATACAAAAATTAGAAAAATTAAGCAATTCGTGCTGGTTTTATTTCTTTGAATGTCCTGTACATTCAGGGTAGTGATATTGGATTTTCCGTCGTCTGAATATCGTTGCGATATGTTTTCCTGTAGGTAGCAAACGACCAAGTGAGCGCAGTATCTGGTCAATTACCCCTGGAGAGAATTTAATCTTTGCCGACTTGTTCGAACATGCATGTTGGTTCTTTTAGGAGGAATTGCTTGCTACGATTTATTGGACTGGAATATTAATGGTCTTGTGGATGCAACTACATTCCAATTTTTCTCTAATAACTGTTTTGTAGCCATTAAGAGCCTTGATTGCTGATGGGTGTATTTTAAATTGCATCGGATCTAGGTAGTGGTACTATCAGGAAAAAGCGACGTCAAAAAACGGAAAACAAAAAGCGAACGGCGTTAATAGGTTGTGGTTCCCATAATGGAAAGAAGTATTAGATACCTTATACGCCGTAAACGTTATCATATACCGAAAGGATCCCGATTCTTCTCTTAAAATCAATTGGAGTTTGTGTCTTAATCGAAAACGTGAAACTCATTTACTAAGAATTATCATGGGAAATACGAAACTAGGGAATATAATATAACAATGCAGGTTAGGTTATCAAAGAAAAGGAGTCGAAGTTAATCGCTGCTTCAAGTCATATCTCATCACGTCATGAAATAATAAATTAATTAGAAATATGTATAGGTACATGATAGAGTACAATTAGAAAAGTTGGATATTAACCGTTATTATCTTCCTTATCATGTACTGTAGTCAATTCAAAGCAACTAAGGCTTCGTCTTCCCTTTAGACTTCATCAGACCATTAAATCCTGATGACACCACGATAAGTAAAGTGAATCGACTCAGGGATATCTTATTAATCTTGCAGTTCATATTGGAACGAATAGGATATGTTAATCCTGCATGTTCTCGAAAACGATTTAAACGGAAAAAAGGACAGCTCCAAATATTTATATTAATCATTAGAAGCATACGATTTTTTCCGAAGTTATGTTTGTTATTTATGATAACGTAGTAGAAAAATTTTAACAATCTTCCAAATTCTTAAATTGATCAAAAAGGCAATTGAACAAATCGCCTGTTGTTTCTTATTTTCTTGTTTAGTTGTTGTACTGATGTACCACATGAAAGTCTTAATTTCTCGAAGGACCATTGCTCATTTTTAGCCAGCCGACCATACACCGACAGACATAATAATGTTACTAAACAGATACACTCGCTGTTAGTCAAAAAGTTTAAACTCATAGATCAGATAGAGCTGTACTATAAATACAAACTACAAAATGTATTAGAAAACCACTTAGCCAGAGATATAATTACAGACAAAACAGTTAATCATAACAGACCTGACATCACACTGACTATCAACGAAAATAAAACAAACTAGGTACCTAATAGATATTGTTGTACCAAACACTAAAAATCCTAAACAAAAACATTAAGAAAATTCAAAAATATATTCTTTTGGCTGATGAAATAAAAGAAATGAAAAGATGTGAGTGAGGTTCTTTAGCATTAGCCCGTCTTCACTTGCTGAAAGTTAACCAGTGAAAACTGAGACGACCAGGAAAATAATAATAATAACAAACACTGAAAATCTGCTAAACAAAAACATTAAGAAAATTCAAAAATATATTCTTTTGGCTGATGAAATAAAAGAAATGTGGAGATGTGAGTGAGGTTCTTTAGCATTAGCCCGTCTTCACTTGCTCAAAGTTAACCAGTGAAAACCGAGAAGGCCGGGAAAATAATACTAAAATAAGTTTAAATTCTTATCATCGTCCTCTATCCATTTAAATAATTCCCGAACTTTTTTAATATCCAAAATTGGCCACTACCCGAAATTTTTAGTCTCAACGCATTACCAGCATAGAAATTTACCCACAAAGCGTTCTCTCTCAGATCTTTCTGTGATTCTTCTGATACTTTTCAATTTGTTTGTCTCATTAAAGATAAAACTCCTTTTCGATTTAATTATAAAATTAGAAAGAATTATGAAGTACATGACGTTAAAAACATTAAAGAAATTATGCATCTCTTGAAGGTTAGGTCATGGTTACTTTAGATAAACATATTAGTTGATGGTTGTGCTTCTCTTTAGTTTATAGGTTGTTAATGGGCCAACTTCTGCAAGTCCTGGAGTAAAAATTTTAAATCTGCTGGTACTCCTAAGGGTTTAGATCAGCAATCCTTGCGGTTTCTACCCTTGATAATGCTTTTTAGATCCATTCGCTTCCGGTTAAATTCTTGCTCTTATCTCTGCTGTTTTTGATTGAACCAATGACATTAGTGCTCCTTACCGCTTTCCAAATGTGGTTGCCGTGACTTCACGAGCAGAGTTTTCTCAATGTAATTTTTGCAATAGTGAATAAAACAACGATAATAAACACTATATACAAAAACCCCATTTACAACAAATTTACTAAATATTAAAATAAACGGATAACAATAAAGTGACAACAAACGTAAGCGAACAAGTCGAAGGACAAAGTGTAACTTTCTGAAAAAAAAAAAAAAACTTTTGGGTGTTTCATTCCCACCAGCCACTAGTGCTGGTGGGCGGGCAGTCCCTCCGGACTACGCCGGAAGGTAGGGCGGAAGGCCCTCTTCAGCCTGCTTTCAGGAATCGTGGGAATGGGTGGGTGGTGGTTCGGGTGAGAAAGATGAGACGGACGAAAAGAAGACAGAAGAGAATGAAAGATTATCTGTGGAATATTACTGCCTCAGCATTTACCTAAGCGTCCTTCCGAATGCTAAGCAATGGTCTAGACCTCTAGGCCATGCCGCTCGGTTTCTGAAAAATGTGATGAAAATGAATTTATTGTAATACCACCACCAATGTCTACCAAACCCAAACAATGGAAAACAAGTTTGCAGAACCGAGCATGGGCAAAAACCCACCAGGGCAATACCCCGCCTCGAGCAATTGAGTTCCTAGAACCTACGAACTATGGACAGAATGACATACAATTAACTGAGGGTGAATGCGACCGCCGAAGACTGATACTGACCCTCTCTATTGTAGTTCTGCCGACGCTGTAATTATATGATAGGCACTAGTTAAATGACATTTTGCAACCTATTGCTTGTAACCTTATCTTGAGGCATATTTAAATTGGAGGTATTTCCCTTAATGTAATTAATTGAATTATATTCAAAGTTAGTGAATAATAATGAAATTAAATATAGAATTGAAACTGCAACAAAATGCGATTACTGCATTTACCTATTACGTTACACGTAGATACTACTACGAACAGATGGGAGAAAAATGGATTCTTCACTTAAGTTGCACCTACCAAGACACATATCTTGTGTACGTGTGCTTGTATGTATGTTTGTATATGGGTATGTTTTCGCAAAGAAACCTTGTTGCATACACTTAGGTAAACACTTCGAAGTAGGATTGCGAGCTGCTTATGAATTCCAATGAGATTTCGTTGCACTCAAAACGCTCTCGTTAGCTGGTAGGTACGTAAGCGACGTACACTAACGTGAAAGTTTTAACTTAAAAGCTAACCGAACGAGTCCCTTAATACTGCAGATGTTTTTAAACCAAACGTATACAAACATGCGCGTATTGTTGAGCAAATATTGTTTCAGTAAATAACTGTTCAATCCAAATAATGATACATTTAAAAAAGGACGGATGTACGTTATGTAAAAAAATACTTTGGGATGTTTCATTCTCACCACCTACTAATGCTGTGGACGGACAGTCCCTCTGGACTACGCCGGAGGGTAGAGCGGAAAGCCTTCTTCAGTATCCTTTTAGGATTCGGGTAGTGATGGAAAAAGTAAGACCAAGATCAAGACAATCCCGGTATTGGTATTGGTCTTGCTTATTCGGTCTTAGTCTTGGTCTTCCTCAAATACTTGTAGTCTTACGCTAAACAAACATTTTCAGTCTCTCTCCAGTCTCTCAGAGTCTTTCAGCGTCTCTCACAGTCTTTCACAGTCTCTCAGTTATTGCCTATATGTTTTTATGGATCTCTCACAGTCTCTGTATGAGAGATTCGAACGATAAAATCGTTAATTCAGAGATTCGAGTCTCTCACTGGGATCTCTGAAATATATTGAACTTAGAAAATTTTAGCCATGTCTATCGAGACACCATTTATTGAGAGATTCGAGTCTCTCGTTCAAAGACTGGATACGAAATGAGGATCTCTCTATGAGCGACTCAAATCTCTTGTTCAGAAACTCTAAACAGTTTTTTTTGACAGTCTCTCTCAGCGACACCAGAGAGACTCGATGAGAGACGAAGACTCGAGTCTCGCTTTCAGAGAATCTGAGAGACTGAACATTTTTATCTCGGGTAGTCTTGGTCTTACTGATATAGTGTCGATCTTAGTCCTGGTCTTGTATGTTAAGTTTTGGTCCTGCCCATTTAACAACCTTAGGTTAATTCGAACTGCTCTTTTCTTTCATACCCTTAGCCGGTGCCTTTACCTGACGCTGTCCTGTGGGCTCCAAAGAACTTAGTTTTCTATATACAAAGGTATATATAGGTACATTTTCTTTACATCCCTTTATTACCTTTTCTTTCTTTTAAGACATCCTGTAGTCATAAGAGGTTGCGTTTATTCGCAAGCTTGCAAATCTTTGTTCCTAGTTATATAATTAAAATAGCCCGCAAGAAGGTTTTGGTTCGTTCTGTTTTTCTGCTTCTTTGTACACTGCATGATTAAAGTAGTTACGTTTCTAGCAATGTTAAAGCTTTACATTTTCGTGTCTAAATTGTTTCAATTCAAATGAAAAATCCGGACGGTTGCAGTGGAACAGATTGGCATTTGCCAGCGGCTCATCTAAATTGTTTGCAAATATTATTCTAGGAATTCCAAGTTATTACACCAACGTTTAAACATTGAACGAAACTATGCCGAGCGTAGAAGATTGCGTTCGTGGATCCAGAAAAATTTTGAAGCGTACCAACTTTGCTTTGTGTTTAACGGTTATGCTGCGTTGGATTGTTTGTTTTTGCACATTGCTTTTGGATAATCAGGAAGCAATGGATAAATTAAATCACCGGCGGTCGGAGCAAAAGGTCACAGAAACAACACAAGAAAATAATATCATTTGAAATAATATTCAGGTTGAGGATCTTTGCGCCTTTTAGGTTTTATAAATTATCCATTTATGAAGCTTTCAGCAGAAGTAGGTTCTTGTGTACTCATCGCTGTTGACAGAAGTAGTTTATTTAATGCATAATATTACGTTGAATCCGATCAACTATAATCAGATCGAAATGAATTTTAATTACCATGGATATTAGGATTTTGGGAAGAGGGCAGCTAGGATCCCAATGAGGTTATCTACACTGCCTAGTGTGAATCCCGTGGAGTTGCCCTACAAGGTGCACAAAATGTCTTTCCTCATTCGCTCATGACTGTAAAGGCATATGTGTCCTCATGGAGGAAAAATTATCGTTAGAGAGATGGAGGGATGTTTACTTATTTATAAGGCCCCTCATAACCCTAGACAAAAATTTTCAGTCTCTCTAGTCTCTCAGAGTCTTTCAGCGTCTCTGAGAGCGTCTATCACAGTCTCTCAGTTATGGCCTAGGTGTTTTTATGGATCTCTCACAGTCTCTGTATGAGAGACTCGAACGATAAAATTGTTAATTCAGAGATACAAGTCTCTCACAGAGAATGAATAAAACTGAAAAATTGAGAGACTCGAGTCTCTCGTAGAAAGACTGGGATCTTTGAAATATGTTGAACTTAGAAAATTTTAACCATGTCTATCGAGATACTTATTGAAAGATTCGAGTCTCTCGTTCAGAGACTGGATACGAAATGAGGATCTCTCTATGAGCGCTTCAAGTCTCTCGACAGTCTCTCTCAGCGACACCAGAGAGACTCGATGAGAGACCGAGACTCTCTGTTTGTTGCCCTTTATAATCATTTCCATCATTCAAATTTTGTCAATCGTTCAACTGTATCACGTACCAGTAGCAGTAATGGATGTAATATTCCTATTATTAATTTCAAATATAGGAATTAATTACGTTGAAGTTATCATATGTTATTCGAGATAGAGTATTCAGTATCCAAATTAGACGTCAGTCTCCATCGTCATCTTTTGTTTACTCGGTATAATAATGAGGTAAAATTTTGATAGACGTGTCGGACGCAGCCCCGGGCGCGGGCAGGCAATGCTCCACCGTCATAAGCGTCCTCTACAGATCATAAATATTCAAAAACCGTACGGGCCATTAGCGGTTACGAAAAACAAATCAGAGCGAAACGTGAAAGAACAAACATCTCGAGCTCTGATGGAAGGATGGAATGCAAATAGCCAATGCAGACAACAACGGCACCTGTTGCACGCGTAAACAATTGGCATACGGTCAAATAAAGATTCGTCTCGTCATTAATTTCGAAAAGTAACGGACTATTTGCAAAACGGAAAAGTTATATAATACCAACAAATGTCTATACGTTACATTGTAAGTATAGGTGCATATATGGATAAGTTAGTGCAGTTATGCATAAGCGAACTGGTTTCTTATGGCAGGAAATGGTATGTCAGTGGTTTCTAACACCTTACTGGGCCACCAGATGAATATTAATGAAAATTTTATTTGATATTTAGCACCTTTAAGGTAGTATCACACAAAATATCCAAAGAATGTAAAAAAACAGTTATTTTGACAAGTTGATAGTCCTATAAAATAATTCGAAGTGGTCTGTATTCTGTCGAAACTGCCAGATGCGGATCGCGATTTCGATCTTTTTGGATCTCATCAGCGCGTCGCAGACAGCTGCGACAGAACACAGACCAACGTTTACGTTATCGTAAGCTTGTACACTGAACAGTACATAAAATTAGTTGATACCTCCATAATTGTTTTTGGAGCCTAGTATCTATAACCAACGTCATAGGTTCAGTTGGTCAAGGGTCATTGTCGTTAGTTCTGAGACTGGTTGGACACGCACCTCCACTCTTTCCTATCCTGAGCTAATCTTCGCATTTACCTAAAACTATAACAACCCACATCCTTATATGTACCATGATATTTATTTATTATTGAACCTTAGACTATGTCTTGCTAAGTATTTAAAAATTTTATACACATAAGTTATGAGAAAACTGACTTCATATTTGATTTTATGAAGTTTTTTGTGACATGACCTTAAAATTTTTGAAGATCTTTATACGAATTCTGCAACTTTATGTGTTTATTCTGTGAAGTTTTGCTTGGCTTTGCTCTTTTTTTTATTTATTTGACTTCGGTCCGGTCCTGCGTTCGCGGATTGTATGAAACGTTCTACACAATATCGACAGTTCAAGTGGCCGAAACGGCCGTACAAGTGGTGCCACTTGTCACAAAGTAAAAGTCAAACACAGGAATCCTGACAGTGACAAGTTGGAGAGAGAAAATCCATTATTAGGAACTGATGCCGTTATAGAACGTTACTTTCCGACGAGAATTTCTGTTATTTTGCTTTTTATTTTGTACTTTTGTTTGGTTCAGAAGTTGTCAAGATGTCGAATAGCTGACTTCAAGGTCCCAGTGGAAATCAAAGTATATGGTAAATAGTTAAAAACAAGATATTAAAAGGTAATAAATGCAGTCTTATTAATTAATTGAAGTTAAAATTAAGAAATCTGATTTTTAACATTTAGAAGGAATTCATAAAAGCATTCTGTCGGACTTCAGAATTTTATCTAACTTAATGATATAATTTTCAGTCTCTCAGAGTCTCTGAAAGCGAGACTCGGGTCTCCGTCTCTCATCGAGTCTCTCTGGTGTCGCTGAGAGAGACTGTCAAAAAAACTGTTTAGCGTCTCTGAACGAGAGACTCGAGTCGCTCACAGACAGATCCTCATTTCGTATCCAGTCTCTGAACGAGAGACTCGAATCTCTGAATTTACAATATTATCGTTCGAGTCTCTCATACAGAGACTGTGAGAGACCCATAAAAACACCTAGGCAATAACTGAGAGACTGTGAGAGACGCTCTCAGAGACGCTGAAAGACTGAGAGACTGGAGAGAGACTGACAATTTTTGTCTAGGGTATACATAATGGACAAATTGGCACACATATCATCTTCTGAGTGTTAAATTTTTGTTCAGTTTTTACGAAAAAATTAAAAAGTACTTATTAAAATAATGGGATGTTTGATTGTGTGGACGTGTCTCATGGTTCCTCAATGTTTTAGAAAAAGACCTTGTGGGTCGTGATATTGTTCCATTTAATCTATTCTAGTATCAACTGCTCAGCTGCTCTATTTTGATTTGTGAATATATCAATTGTCCCTTCAGGGTCATCTCAAACCTCTGTAAAAGCTTTTGGACAGTCCGATTTTCGGCCCTCTACTTCAAAACTCAAAAACCTATAAAACATCTTTTTATTTTCAGTTATACCAACGGAATTGTAGTTGAAAAGCAGAATTAAACAACACTTACTACAAATCACCAATTACTGATAACAGAAAGTTTCGTTTTTCATTCATAATAAGCCTTTTGTTTAGAAACTTAATTTTTAAATATTGTGGGTCAATTCGCTAAAACAAAGTCCGGTTTTTCTTCCTGAATTAAGGTTTTGTAGTACAAGTAAATTGTTTATCAATTTTCATTTCTTTTTCTTTTATATGCAATCGATACTGTTCTCATAAATTGCTTAATTAAATTCCGATCGCTACGGATACATATCGAAGCTGTAAGTTTGTACATACTGGGAAAACAGAAGATTATAATTATCGGCTATTCTGCTCGTAGGTATATGATTGGAAAAGCTAATAAGTACAAAACTCTCGAAGTTCGATGTGTACCCAACGTAATATGCATACTTGTACGCGCGTGTATACGCTTCCTGAACGTTTCGTTTGATATAACGAATGCAACTGTTTGAAGGAAGTAGCTTATTTGAAGGTAAACAAAAAGGAGGGTGTTGTCGAGGAGGGTTAGATGAGGGTGTACAGCAGATATTCTGAAACGATGGGGCCTGCAGCAGGTCCCAATATTGTTTATATTTCTCATTTGCTGGCTTATGTTTGCCTGCTCGTTAAATGTTTGACCGTTCAGGTAGAAAATACGTTTCAAGCATGGCATGTTTCGCAAAAATTTAATCTCCTCTCAACGGACTCGGGCAAACTACTACTGATGATGATGTTGCTGCTGCTACTACTGTTTCGCAATCCCTTTGCAATCTCCCTATTTATCTATTCAGTCATACACCTATAAAAATTTCTACACTATAAACATTTGATCAAATTAATGGTTCATTGTGGAGAAAATCAGGAAATATATTTTGGGCAGATTATACACAGGTTGTATCAGAAATAAGTGTTAGGCTTTGAAGGGTGGGTTCAGCAGCGTGGTAAAGAGCAATTTTTTTAAAAATAAAATCAATAATTTACAATCCGAAACCGGTCCTGTGCGTGAACCTATGAACCACAGCTGAGATTGAATTTACCTGTACTTTCAACTACGTTTTTCTCGAAAATGGTGATCATTTGGACATACAAACATTTATTAATGAAAACTCATTTTTATTTATTTTTAATTTTCCCACTACAAATTACCTCAAATTAAAGGAAAATTGTTGTTGTTGTCACACCTTCACCGGGAATCGATTCGATTCGCTCTATCACCTCCTGTAAGCTCGACACTTATTTCTGTTACACCCTGTAGAGAAACTAAATGTCCACACAGTTCATTTGCCTCATTATTCTACCCTTTCCCAGTACTACTATGTAATATCTGTGTCCGCTGATAATACAATTGTAGTTCATAATTAATGCAACGAAATGGCAGTATGAATACTATGCATTCACGACTACTGTCAATGAAATTGTGTCCTAAAGACCGCATTCACGACAACTGTCAATGAAATTGTGTCCTAAAGACCGCATTCACGACAACTGTCAATGAAATTGTGTCCTAAAGACCGCATTCACGACAACTGTCAATGAAATTGTGTCCTAAAGACCGCATTCACGACAACTGTCAATGAAATTGTGTCCTAAAGACCGAAAAGGTATCAAAAATCGTACATAAACTTTTAATTTGTAAGAAGAATTTGAAGAAGAAAAAAATCACCGGTAGTAATTTTAGAAGTAATATCCGAGTGTGGTATCAAATAAACAGGAAAGATTAACTAACAACGGACTAAGTTGGTTACTGGACTTAATATAATCTTTACGGGAAGAAGCTTTAATTAGACAGCTTCCTAAAATTTTATTGTCCTAAAGTATTACTTTTCGCCTGCGAAATTACTAAAGACCTTAATTAATTAAAAAACTTCTGACGAACAAATTTGTTGTTCCAAATAGGGAAACAAGGCTTTCCTCCCAGCTTTCTCTAACTTTCCATCATTTTTTAATTAACACCTCGAACTGTCAGCGAAACTCGATAAAAGAATCCGAAATTTGGTACATTCCCTCCTAAGAATGCGGCAACCCCTTTATTTCAAAATTATAACGAATTCTTGTAAAACACTGGGGCACTTTTTAATCTATGAAAATTTAATTTCAAAATGCCTTCTCAATTATGTTTAAGGAAGGGATCGGCCAGAAACCTTTAAAAAAGGTCTGAAATCATTCAAAAACATCTCGTTTCATATATAAGTCGAAAACTTTTAGCGTTTTATGATGTAAATGATAAATTCCCTCTTGCACATTTTTGAATTTTGTTTTTTTATAATATGGTTAGCAGGATCAGTGGTCTACGTTTGATGCTGGAATAACGAGAACAAAATTAATTAATTATTGTGAATATACATACACAACAATAGGGGCAATTAACTGGCTGAGCTAATATTTTTAGAATTATTAGATTTGTCGTTATTAAACAAGATATACTTTATTAAAACATTGACTTGGCATAGTCACACGATCAATTTGGCCGATTATCAGACTTGTAATGGTTGTCATATTGGTTTTTAACGATTGTTTACAGTCATTTGAATATTTACTTGCATAATTATTGATTTCTGAATTGAAGGAAGTCTATTGTTATGACGTTGTTTAAATTTTATGCCTTTTTTCGTTAGATTATGTCTATCAGTTGCAGTTCCAGGAGCAAGTCGTAATATAACGATAAATTTTTATTAGACCACGTTTCATCGTCTAGAAGAATTTTTCGCGCACTGGTGCAAAATTATCTCGTTACTAAAGCCGTCGACAGTAATTATTGAAAAAGTTTGAATAGAAACTTTCAGCATTGGTTATAAATTAACCGACGGTAATGAACGAAGTCTGTGAAAAGTGAGCGGTACCTATACGCCAGAGAAAGATTTAGCACCTTCCCGTTGCCGTTAGTAATTATTGCTTCGGCTGGTTTTTGCACGATTGAGACTAATTCTAAAACTCTCTCGATACATTTCATCATCGTCATAAGGTCGTCAGTCTTAAGACTGGTTGGGCACGCATCTGCACTCTTGTGTATCTTCAACTAATCTTTGTATGTCCCAGTAATCTAGTATAGGTCTACCTGTACTCCTCTTAGCTCGATAATCGATACATTTATTGTGCGAAAAATACACCTCCATAACTTGAATCTTTGATGCTCTACGGTCATGTTCACTGTCAAAAACTGATGTACTTATTTTGATTAATTCACGTACAACTTTTTACGTCTTTCGCTTCGTAAAATCATCACCCACCGTATAAAAAACAACCTTTCCTTCCATTTTTCACGAATGCTAATTCCTATATGCTTTCCCCAAACAAACGACCCTAATTTTGGCGTGAAATAAAAGAACAGACGAATTTCAAGTAATAAGTGATAAAGCCATGCATTTCAAATGAAAAACTGTTCCCAACTGCCTATATTAGATGTTGGTCTAACCAAACAGAACAAAATGTGCATGGAACATTGACACACACACAACTAGAGCAGTAGTTAGTTTTATCAACCTATAGCCCCACTTAGTCCTCGCAAGATCAGGTGAAGGTATGTATCCATCTAATCTATGATGACTGATAACCCAATGATGATGATAATAAATCTACTTCAAGTCTTTATTTCTGCTTTTGCTTCAAATATGACTCTAACTGAAATAAAGTTATAAAACGAGACTATGGCTCGGTAAATAATTAAACCAAGAGGACTTATCCCAAATACCACAACACGCTGACATACGTTGCGCTGAAACTGATTACAATTAAGTGGACGAAACATTCTTGTTTTTTCCTATGTGTTGTGGTATTATTTAGAGTAAGTCCTCTTGGTTTAATTGTATCTTTAACTCACCCTTCATGTCTTAGATGGGGTTGTACATCCATATCGCAATCGGCTCTTTTTAAATACATATCTCCTCATTTCTAATATGTTTATCCAGGATATACTTGATTTTAATAACCTTTTTCGGGTTTTCAACTTAACTGTTCACGAGTAGAGAATAATTTATTAAAAGCTACTTCACGCTATTCAGTTATTATTTGTTAAGTTAAACGTTTCCACTGGCTTCTACCATCCCGAATTACCAAAATTCCCATAGATATATTGAAAATCGGCGGCGACTTCGTATTCTAGCCTTTTTACATAATTTTCGAAACATTGCGTTGGCGTTGATATAATAACCGATTATCAATTGCGTACCGGTTGAATAGCAGAAGCCAATAGCTTCAGGATCAAAGCCTTTAGGGAGTTTGTTGATTAGCGTTGGACGGAATTGATTGTGTGTGTATGTTGTGCATGGAAAGTCGGCCGTTTGCCAATGCCCTCGCGACTAATGAAGCAGAAACTATGCGTGCGAAACGGCCCTCGAACACAAAGATGCACACACAAAGAGCCTTATCGGCATGCCGTGCTGACTATAGGACCCAGGCATGCTTGCTTGCATGTAAATCGTCCTAATAGTTGTAGTAGCAGTAATAAAGAAGATCAATATGTGGTTTGAGTTGAATTATTCTACTTCTTTTCGATAAACCCTTTCGAGCAAAATAGAGTATCACGTCCTAGCTAAAAAACTAAAAATCCCCGTCATCATCATCATAGGGTTGTCAGTCCACGCACCTCCATTCTTTCCTATCCTGAGCTAATATTCGCATTTCCCTAAAACTAGAACATCCCACATCCTTAACTAATGTATGTCTACCTCTACTCCTCCTAACTTTCGTTTCTGCCTATAATATGTCTCCGACTAGACCTTCATGCATGAGAAAGTGTCCTACCAACCTATCTCGCCTATTTCTGATTGATTTCCATAGAGTCCTCTGTTCTCCTATTCCTTCTAAAACCTCTTCATTTCTAACCTTCTCTATACGTGGTATCCTCATCGTTTGCCTGTAACACCATATTTCGAACGCTTCTAATCTAACTGATCTAACTTCCTAGATACATAAAATCAGCCACTTCTTCTAATTTTTCTCTTGCGTACCAGTATTTTTGTTTTACTTTTAGTTATTTTCAGACAATACTGTTTTGTCAATACCGCCTCCTGTACCGTAATATCATAAATTCCTATCTTCTACCGGAACTACTCAAAAATTCTCGTAGTTTATAACAAATGTATGAAGTAGATGAAACTTAATTAACAAAAAGCGCACAAGGGCATAGCTGACGAATTGAATTTTGAGTCATTAAAAAAATGCCATTAAATTACAACTGATAATAATTAATGGTAATAAATGGAGAATTGCCAATGGGATTCCCATTCCCGAACTCAATGGGATTTCCATTGCTGAACGCAATGGCATTACCATTGCGGAACGCAGGTACCTGAACAAAGACACGTGCATGGATGTCTGGCTCTTCGTCATTGTGTTTAGATTTTTTTTCACTTGCTTCTGATAAAACTACATCACTCTCACAGGTGACTTCGGCCTCCTCTATATTCTGGCATGGTTCAAAATCATCAAACAATGCTCTAATGTAGGCTTTTTCGCTTGTTTAGGGGTTGTTTAATAAAAGGCTCCGGGTAGTTGAATACATATATAATAAACATAATAATGAATATAAACAGCAAACAGCAAAACGAGTTACAAACAGGAACTAAATATATACAACTTATATACAATATTCAATGTATCGCGTCTTCCAAAATACATACGTCTTCGTGTAATCACCATAAATACGTCTTCCGTCTTTTTAAAGCAAAAATACTCAAAGTCTAAATGAAATATACCGTTTTAATCAAACATCTTACTACCTTGCTTGTCTCTCACTGTACTGCCGTGGTGGTCCCTCACGTACCCCCAACATGCACGCATAGGTAACACTAGATTATTGATTTTCCACCACCTAATTGGCAATATCACTACTCTTGCACCTGGGCAAATAAAAACTGTATCGAAAAAGGCTAATAGTATATGTGGCCAGGAATTATATTGTAAATGGAAACAATTATTTTTCCATTTATCCCAAATGGTTTTGAATGGAATTTACAAATTTTCCATTGATTCCCATTAAAGTTCAATAGAATTTATTTCTACGGGGAATTGTTGTAAATGGAAACAATTATTTTTCCATTTATGCCAAATGGTTTTGAATGGAATTTACAAATTTTCCATTGATTCCCATTGAACATCAATGGAAATTTTTCCTACGGGTGTAGTACTACGAACATGATTTTAATCTATTGAAACATTTTCAATGTATGACAACTGTAGACCTTTAATATGATTTTACAAAATTCGTGATTATTATTGCGCGTGCACTGAATCAGATTCGGTTAAGAGAATCTGTAGTGGTTTAATACACAACGACCCATGTGTATGGATAGGATTATATAGGACGTATGTATGTTTTCATGCGTCAATGATTACATCAGTTCCCTTAAATCCGATGCATATTCATGGACACCAATTCCGTTTGGTCCACCGTTTCCGACGTCCTTTTTTTCTGGGTGATGTCGTTTGTTTCTGGAGAAACAACGACAAGTTAGTTAGTTAGTTCTACGAAAGCGACGCGATAGACGTGACCACTTGTGACCATATGGTGACTTACCAACCCGGCAACGGATACTTCCTGATCGCCCCTGATTTGCATACATGCTATCTAAGTATAATACCAAATGTATATACCTACGTAGACTCCCGATAAAGGAAATAGGAATTAGACGTATTGATATAGTAGATATACTTAAAATACAGAACGAATGTTATCGCGGTGTAAGTTACGGTACGTAGTCCTTTGCGAGACCATGCTCCATAAAGAACTTAATTGAATTAGAAGTTAAAGCATAATTTAAATTACACACGGATGTGTTATTCTTAAAGAAGAAAACGATGAATTTTTGGATCGTGAAGACGCGATCAACACCATTAAAGACAGTACAAATGTAGGGATAAATCTACAAGGGCAAAAAATTAGTATGCTTAGATTTGCAGATGATATAGCAGTATTAGCAACTTTTTTGTTACGTTTAAGAGACATTTCCTCAATAATTAATAAACAATTTGTTTAAGTGCATTTTTTATATTTCACATTTTTGGTTCTTCGCCCAAACAGTAGAACAAACACCTAGAATCTCCATGTACTTGTAATTTGCAGCTATTTAGTAGCTACTTTTAGTAAAGGTTCATAAGAAAAGAATTGCAGATTTCTCTGGAAGATTGCTTGTTGGAACAAGCGGGAATCGAATGAGAGAGGTATGAGAAAGAGGTAAATAATGGAAGCCGCCAGGATACACGTCGTTCGCTCCTTATATTACGTGAAGATCGCCCAAAAACGTGCATATATGACCATTTAAATTGGCGATCGGAATGTTGCTTATACTCCCGCGAAAAAGGAAACATTTTCTACAAACATTCTCTCCAACACGTAATTGGTGTTTATCGCATTCTTCAACGTATTCCATCTAGGGTTAAACTCGATCGGAGGAGCTACCGCGTGCTATATCGTGCCTTGAGCGTACACGTGTTTATACAGGGTGGACAATATTTAAGGAATACTATTTTCAGTATATACACCACTTTTAAAACTTTAAGGTTTCATAGTACGAAATTCTATAGATTGCTAGCAAGGTTATCCTGTTTCAAACAAAAACAGGATGTATCAATTGAATGTTACATTCTTTAATAGAATAGATACAGATATGATATATACTTAAAAATGTAAGGATGAATTGCAGAGATAGAAGAGTGATACTTAGTTTGTATAAAGAGCAACAGGCAGTTATAGAGCTAGAGCTGCAACGTAGAGAAGTAAATGTTAGGAAGGAAGCTAGACAAGGATGCACACTGTCACCGCTACTTTTTAATCTATATATCAAAGATGCGATCAATATGTATGAAAATAAATAAAAGTAAAACAACAATTCTGGTATGCAAGGAAAGAAAAAGTAGTGAAAGAGCGAATATAAAGATAGGAGACGAGAAATTAGAAGAAGTGGCCGATTTTAGGTATCTAGGAAGTCAGATAAGTCAGGACGGAAGGAGTAATAGGGATATAAAGCAGAGAATTGCGCAGGATCGAGCCGCCTTCAATAAAAAGAAGTCACTTCTATGCTTGTGAATTTAGAAAGAATAGGAGAATAGAACACTCTGTGGAAGTCAATAAAAAGTAGGCGAGATAGGTTGGTAGGACACCTTCTCACGCATGAAGGTCTTGTCAGAGATATATTAGAGGCAGAAACAGGAATTGAGGTAGAACTGGATTAGATTATTTTTCGCAAATAGTTAAGGATATGGAATGTTCTAGTTTTAGGAAAGTGCGTAGATTAGTTCAGGATAGGAAAGAGTGGAGGTGCCTGTCCAACCAGTCATAGGACTGACGACCTTATGGTGATGATGACGTATAAGAATTTTATCCGCGATTCTGATTATTCCTCCAAACATAAGTCTTAGATTCTTGGTCAGAATTGAAACTAACAGACGCGGATTGCAATTTTATTAAACTTCATAAATGCGCCGGAAGTAGTCTCTATAAATTCTAACCAAACCGAAAAAGCTTCTAAAGGGCATTTATTGCTACTGATGCATTTGATATATCTTTTCCATATTACAAAGAATTTGAACTGAAGCTGTCATGGTGTGGACTGTCCACATCCAGCATCTGAGGTAGAAGAATCGCCGAAGAAGCTCTCTATTGATGCTAGTAAAACATTAGGAGGCAACTCCAACCGACGACCCACTGAATTTTTCTGAACACTTTTTGAATTTTGACTTACTGTTAGTTACCATATTACAAACTAGAGTAGAATTTTTACAAAACGCCTCAACGAGTTGTTGATTTTCGGCAACAATAAAGATAAAGTCATGCACAGAAAATCATTTACTTGCAATATAGGTATCATAATCTGTTAATTAGCGGTAATAGCTGTTGCAGGTATGTATGTATGTACTTGCATCGGCGCAATACTTCGCAAAGGTGACATTTTCGAAAAGGACTCTCGACTCGACTCCGTTACGGATTAGAAAACCGATAATTAACGTACTTTCTAGTTCGCCTATTAGGGCGAAGAAGATTTCAATGGCGATTGTTGAAATTTACGGTCCGATGTGAAATGCACAATTAGAGATAACACATCCGCAGCGACGCGCGGCAACATCTGTCCCCGGTAATTTACTGGCCACGTTAACGAAACGCTTATTAGATATTTACGGCTCTTTCTATCTCTCTGAACAAAATATACTAACCGATGCTGTAGTTTTTTAATCTAACCGTAGCGTGGGTACTACATCAGCTCATAGGGATCCATATTACTGCAGTCATTTTGAAATAATTATTAGAAAGAAGTCTATATATTACTAAATATACTTAACGCCAGCGCAAGCTCCGCCTACTTTCATACGTCATCACGCCAATGTATCTATTGAAAAAAAAATTGATTGAAGTTTCGGTTTGAATGAGAAACTGTTGAAGAGATGGGCCACGATGGTCCACTGAAGTTCTCACTCTGATTTTCGAGGGATTTCAGAGAACGGAACAGTCTAGGAGCCAGGAGCAGGTTTCTCTTACCAATTTCCTCACAAATAACTTATGATATGCTTCTGAAAGTCGTCTCCTACAACATCCTAGCCGTCATGAGCAACTATCGTTTGATAAATTTTCAATTAGGAGGCAATGATTAAAAAAATTTCTTTTACTTGCGTATGGAGCTACCATCAGCTAAACCCACCGATGATGCCGCAGATGACGACCACGATGCTGTATGACACTACTCTCAGAAGCATTTCGCAAGTTACCAGGCGGCAGGAATCTCTTCCTAGCTCCTGGACTAGAATAGTACCATATATAGGAAATATTGTGCTGCACTAATTCATAAACTTTAAGACATGGTAAAAGAAAATCCTGCGGCTGGTTCAAAGGCTGCATTTCATGAGTGCCACTTTATTGAGATCGGTCATCCCTTGTATAGTCAAGACATGGATGCATCTGATTATTTTCTTTTCTCAGATTCGAAGCGGAACATTCGTCGTAAAAATTTCTAATGACAAAGGCATTTTTAAGATAAAAGATTTCTGAATATTTCACAGATAGATAGAAATGCTATTTCACAAATGTCAAAAGTGAGTTGATATCAAAGAAGACCATATTGTAAAATAATACCTTACGGTTTCATTTCATTTTCTAATCATTATCTAGATGATGGGATCGTCGTTCACGTAGTGGCGGTAGGGGTTGGAGAGGGTCGGGCGAGGTCCAAGGGCTTCATTCCCATTGATAAAAGGAGAGGTGGAAGCTAAAAATAAAAATGGTAAATGTTTTAATGATGGGACAGACTCTCGGATAGGGTTGGTGGGAATTTGAGGGGGTAGGACTGACCTTAAACAATTCCAAAAAGTAGTGAATATTGGGGATGGAGGTGCAGGAGGTGGGTGTAAACATTCGTAAAAGGATAAATTAATAATTTTGTACAGGGTAAGACACATGAAGGCCTTGTATGATACTTAACCATGCATTCTATGGTAATGTAAAACTATAAAAAAAAAATTTTTAGCCTCCTCTTTTTATAAATAGGGATGAAGTATTTGGACTTCTTTCTATCCCCTCCAATTTTGTGTATTGTTTATGGAATGGCCTATATAAGGGGTCGGCAACCTGCGGCCACATGCGGCTCTTTGGATGTGAAACTGCGGCTCTTTAGTTCCATACGAAAATGTTATTTATTTTAATCAAAAAAAAAAAACGTTTAAAAATCGTTCTGAATTGATTAACGAGGATTAGGCACTGATTCTATCTCTCAGCCTCTTGTACTCGCTTTTCACCGCCTCCCAATAGTCTTCCAGATTGTTACAGTGAGTTGAAGAAGTTGGCATGTGGAGTGCTGACTATCTTCGGATCGACATATTCGTGCAAGCAAGCCCTTCCGTAAATATAATTAAATGTAAAGTAAAAAGCCAACTAACAAATGAAAATTTAGAGTCGTGTTTGAAACTTAAAACAGCAAGTTATGAGCCAAATTTATCTAAACTTTCTAAAATCATGCAAAGCCAACCTCCCATTGAATTTGTTTGCTCAAATGTATGTTATTATTCTTTTCTTAACTAACTGCAAGTTACATTGTTTAGTAAAGTTTAAAATTTTTTACTTGAATAACCATGCAAAGCCATGGCTCCTATTGAATTTGTTTGCTCAATTGTTTGTTATTGAAGTACAAGTTAGTGTTGTATATAAATAAATATTTTTTCTTATGAATAAATAGATATTCTTTCTTATGTATAAATAGATTAGTTTTTTATCAAAAAATATTATTTAAATGCGAGTACTATTTACTTTTGGCAAGAAAATGGCTCTTTAATAACTTTGAAATTTTATGAATTGTAATTTTCGACTCTTCTGACTCAAAAGGTTGCCGATCCCTGGCCTATATGGATATTATTTTTTTGAGAAAATTTTGTTTTGTGAAACTTGATATTCAATGGTGACTTTAACGTGTATTTCGTTCGGGAATTCGTTGAAAAATTTCTGTCCGTTTCTCGTCTATCTCGAGAGTTCATCTCGGAGCGTCATGTTGCCCCGTTAGAACGATAATGGAATATTTATTGCTACACATTTCCGGTTGATGTGTTCCGATGTTCGAGTGCCATACTTCGTGAGCAGACGTGTCGTCGCTATAGCTTCGATGCTTTAGTCTCGTCGGTCGCCATCATCATCCTCCCGTGCGATATCGAACTTCTTCCTTTCCGCACGATGTTTTCGCGCACGGCGAACCGAACAAAAAAAAAATTAACGATAACTTCGTCCTGCACCCGTCCCGCCCTCCCATTTCGCTTAATTTATCGCCTAATTATTCTTGAAATATAGTAGGAATCCCGCGCAGAAAAACCGATTTATGGGAGTGAGACGAAAATGTAACCGCGAAAAGATTAATTGATCGCTCTGCATGGGACAAACGAATACACGCATGCACGACAGTGGTGGCTCGTGTGGACATTTTATACAGGAAACGTAAAATTACATTTATTTCCGAAGAAAATTAATAAAAAAATCCAACACTGACTTTTGTAGCGTTTTCGATTATTATTACAGTCAATCAAATTTATTTTTTGAAATCAAATAAATAACTCAAAGACATGCAAAGTTTCCGATTGGACTCATAATCGTTAATGGGATTTTGAGACTGTGACGTAGACCATTTAAAATTCTAGAAAAAAAACAAGCGAACGATCGCTTTGTCTCTCTCACACGTTTTTGTCAGTATTTACTTAATGTACAGTCCATTCTCTATGTCTAGGGGCTCAGAGTACTGCCGAAATGGTCACTGTGGACCGATATTATTTACGTAGTAGATAACAATATAGTAATGAAATTTAATCATAATACAGAAATTAAACAAAAAAATTATTTAATAACCCCTGACAAAAATTTTCAGTCTCTCAGAGTCTTTCAGAGTCTCTGAGAGCGTCTCTCAGTCTTTCACAGTCTCTCAGTTATTGCCTTGGTGTTTTTATGGATCTCTCACCGTCTCTGTATGAGAAACTCGAACGATAAAATTGTTAATTCAGAGATTCGAGTCTTTCACAGAGAGACTGAATGAATAAAACTGAAAAATTGAGAGACTCGAGTCTCTAGTAGAAAGATTGGGATATCTGAAATATGTTGAACTTAGAAAATTTTAACCATGTCTATCGAGACACCACTTTTTGAAAGATTCGAGTCTCTCGTTCAGAGACTGAATACGAAATGAGGATCTCTCTATGAGCGACTCGAGTCTCTCGTTCAGAGACTGAATACGAAATGAGGATCTCTCTATGAGCGACTCGAATCTCTCGCTCAGAGACGCTAAACATTTTTTTTTGACAGTCTTTCGACAGTCTCTTTCAGCGATACCTGAGAGTCTCGCCTTCAGAGACTCTGAGAGACTGAACATTTTAATCTCGGGAATGGAGTATTTTAATTGAAATAATGGTTACATCATTATGAAACGGATTATCTATACACTGATAAGAAATTCATGTGGATTAACAGCGTGGTTGTTATTAAAAAGGGATAAATAAATTTGAGTTCTTAATGTCATAAAACATATGGTTTACATATTCCGTATCTATTCTAAGATTTATTGGAATTGTATTGTATTTCTGAATTAAGAGAAAATAGATGTCTTTCTCTTGAAAAATGGAAAAATCCGTATGCTCTCTTGGCCTCAGGTATCAGTCGCCTCTGATACACCAATGTACGTTACTTACATGATTGTTAGATACATTTCACGTATAATCTTACATATGTATACAGGTTAGAAACGCACTTGTTCGGAACGAATCGTCTGGAACGGGTATTGTCATGTCTCTTGCAAAAGCCAAGATTTATTGCTAAACGATCAGATGGAACTATTCACTTCACTATATGTTGTATACATATGTATTACCTGCCTACGCCCCGTTCGAAACGTACGAGCTGTTCGTGGAGCCTGAGCTAGAGCATAATGCGTTTTACTTATCTCGAGTAATCCAATCCATCAAAGGGCAACTTTTTGATCGTCTTCGTACCTTTGTCCGTCATAATAACAGATGAAACGGACATAATCCGTGACCGTTTCCGTCAAGCTGAAGTTCTTTCCCGTATTTCTTGCTGAAGATTATGTTTTTTGTTCGCCAGTTTTTTTTTTGTTTTTTTGAAGGGGTCGCTTTTTTTTAATGCTGTGACCCAGCGTGGAGTCAGATATTACTTACACATGTGACAGGCTCTTTTATAACGCCGTCACGCGGCTAACGTTCACTTTTTTCTGTTTCCGAAAAGATGGTGAACAAATACACTGATGACACTCTGTCTATTATTGCTAGTATTGTTCGGTTAGAGGGGCTGATTTAGCCCACTTTCAAATGTTCATTATTCGTGCATTTCGAATTTAAATTCATCGACGCTTATGATGCAGGGAGAATATTTTCTCTTTTTTAGCAGGCGCACAACAATCTCCAAAAGCTCGAGTGTCAATAAGAAAAAAAAATGGCTGTGCTCAGTAACTCGTCGTATACTTCATTCAAACAATAAGCAACAAATTTGAGTTAGTAACACAGCTATTAATGACCTAATGGATTGTGGCTAACCACGACCAACCAAAGAAAGCATTCCGGGTTACTCTTCTTAGAGTGTCCATTGGACTCTAGGGTGTGTTCGTCTAATCCAAAACGCATTTGTGAGTATGAAGCTCATGAATATATTTATTTGAAATTAATTTTTATAAACAATGGATTTAAATATCTCGAGGTAAAACACAGTAAAGATCTTTAGGAAAAAACAAGCAATATTAACGAAGATGTTGAGGGGACTGTTTATATCTGACCTATCTGATCTAATGTAATAAAAGAATCTGTTCAAGTCTTCGGAAATATCTGGTGATCATTTTTAGATCTTCGGAACTCTACAAAGGTCTTTTTGAACCTTTGCAGGTAAAAAAATTAGCGACTTAAAGTTATTTCTTCCTAAAATCCAGAACTACGCATCTGTGCAGAGATCTGATTAAATTTCGGTAACAGAAATTTTAATTGTATTCTGAATTGAAGCTAATGATTTTATCTAAACCCCAATTTATACTGTTCATGTGATATACAGGGTGTCCAGAAAGGGTAGGGAATGTTTGTAAATTCAATAAAAAAGAAACTACAAGTCAGGAAAAAAGATCTTGTTAATTTTTAGACACAGTTTTGGCACTCCTCCAACCGAAAACGGAAATTAACCGCCACGCGTCCACATATCTCTCTGGAAACGGCGGCCATTTCGGTGTGGATGTTGTGCTTAAATTGTAATAGAGATCGTGATTTGTTTACATACACCTTCTCTTTAAGGTATATCCATAAAAAATAATGAGGTGTGAGATCTGGGCTTCTTGGAGGCCAGATAATGGTGCCTCAAGGAGAGATCACCTTTTCCGGGAAAAATTAAACGCAAGAGATTGGTTTGACTTGTGGCAAGTGGCTCCATCTTCTTGAAATCATCTTTCCACATTAAAAATGGCCAAATTCTTGCAGTTGTGTAACCAAAAAGTTTCTTAACTTGCCACAATACTGGTCACTGTTTACCGTAAGTGTTCGACCTCACCGGTCTTCAAAAAAAGAAGGCCCAATGATGTCTTCGCCAGACATGGCACCCCACGCAATAACTTTTGAACTATGTAGTGGTTGACCATTTAAATGAAAATTCGCTTCGTCACTAAACAGAATGTTTTCAAACGTTGGAAAGCGTTAAAGCATTTCATTTGCAAAATTCAGTCGGAGAGGATAATCGGTAACGTCCAGTTTTTGTACTAACTCAATTTTGTAGGCTATAAGATGTAAATCTCGCTTGAGAATCTTCTATAACGACGATTTTTTAATGATCTGATTGAGACGGATTTTCACGCACTGACACTCTGATTTCTTCAATAGCAATCGAACCGGTATTCTCGAATATTCGAATCAATTTTCTGGTGGTATCGTTCTTCGATGCATTCCGTACGTAAAAAGCACGATGGTCTCCCAGGTACACCACTACATGGTCTTTAAATCTCCAAAAAGTGGTGAAACAGCCTATTAATACCGCGCTGTTACAAGGACAGCGCAGATACAATTACCCCCTACTCTTTCTGGACACCTTGTATATTTGTTTAGTTTATAAAAGAATAGATTTATATTATTATAAGTCAATTGTTGGTTATCATTATAATTCCGTTGGATTTTGCAGAAGACGAATTCAATTCAGAAATGATAAATATCAATCTGATTGTCAAAAAGCGATGTATCGCAACAGTTCCTTTGCCATTTAACTAAATGATAGTTCGTGCCTGTATCGTCGACGAACAACGTCTTCCTCGTATCTGACAATGGGTGTGTACGTATGCATGTAATATACCATACAGCCCCAGTATCCGAAATGAAATAAATTTCGATGCATGTGCTGAAGTCATAACAATAGCAACAGTTGCAGTTATAAAATAGATGGAAGGAACGTTATCTGAACNCAAGGATGGTACTATAGAATGTCACCTCAAGGTAGGCCTAGTGGCGTCATCTCTTGGTTAGGCCGGAAACTTATCAATCCACCCTCGTATGTACCAATATTGCACGTAAAGATCTTCGTACAGTTATACAATGATAAAATGGCAGTTAAAACGGATTCATGAAACGGAAGAATATAGTCTGGTGAACTGTTTGTTGGTTTATGAAAATAACTGTTTCCAACTGTAGGACTGCTCTATATCACTTACTTTAAAGACCGGTAAACAGTTGCCTTCTCCCTTTAACACAATTTTATTAACATGCCTTCTTATTTGTTCCGTGTAGTAACTGATTTAAAACTGTCTAAATTTCCGATCAAAACTGGTCATAGGGAAACCTATTAGATACCATATTTACGCTATCTAGATCCTGAATTTTACTGATCTCATCAAAATGTTCAATTGTGATTTCGAATTTTTAATAGCTACTAACATTGAGCAATGAATTTCTCTAAACTTCATGCAATTATTTATTACATACTACTCACTTTTATGTTGTAGATCTTGTCAGTATTTTCACAGTCATTAAAAATTCACAATTACAAATTTTAAAGACTATATTTATGAAGTATGTATAAAGAGGGTCAAGAGAAATGATTTTATATTTTTTAGTCCGTTTTAAAAACCCAGTATATTAAAGGTTTATTTTTGTTTAAGAGACACTCTATTTATCACGAAACCTGTTCATAGCGGCAATTCAGAAATGATAAATATCAATCTGATTGTCAAAAAGCGATGTATCGCAACAGTTCCTTTGCCATTTAACTAAATGATAGTTCGTGCCTGTATCGTCGACGAACAACGTCTTCCTCGTATCTGACAATGGGTGTGTACGTATGCATGTAATATACCATACAGCCCCAGTATCCGAAATGAAATAAATTTCGATGCATGTGCTGAAGTCATAACAATAGCAACAGTTGCAGTTATAAAATAGATGGAAGGAACGTTATCTGAACGGCACAATTCAGTCGGAGAATTGTTTCTACGGACTGTAATATTGTCTTTTCATTAAATTTAAAGCGTTTTCGCTGCTACAGCTCTATCGATCGGGACATTGTGGAATAATGTAGTACGACTTCGATTTATTGTTTTTACAGAATCGACTTCCTTAATAAAACGATTCTTTGTTCTTCGTAAACAGCCGCCCTGGATCTTGCCAAACCGTTAGTGACATAAAATCGACGTAGAGGCATTTGCATGTGCTCGCATTATAGGACTTGCACACGATGATGGAATGTATGCCGTGATTGTTTCCATGCCAAATAAATTGTGCCCCATAAACGTTTTATAGTGATCAGGTCGAGTGACCACTTATTAACAATTCACAGTGGGGTCATCGTCAATAATGCTTTTATTATACGAGGGTGGATTGATAAGTTTCCGGCCTGACCAAGAAAAACAAGGTTTTTAAAAATTTTTTTTTTTTATTTCTCAACATAATCTCCTCCAAGGCTGATACATTTCTCATAGCGGTGTTCCAGTCTATTAATGCCATCTCTATAGACTGATTCGTCAAGCTCCTCAAAATAACCATTTACA
>NW_020438883.1:1013868-1034537 GCF_000699045.2 Agrilus planipennis
TCGCGTTTATAATGGCCACATAAGAAGTGAGCGAAACACGTGTGTGCTCTGAACAGGTTTTATGGTATTTAGAGGGCGAACATGTTTCAGGTTTATTACGTTTTAGCGTTTAGGTCTCGAGTTTATAATGCCCACATAAGAAGCAACCGAAACACGTGTCTGCATTGAACAGGTTTTATGGTATTTAGAGGGCGAACATCTTTCAGGTTTTATTTCGTTTTAGTGTTTGGGTCTCGCGTTTATAATGCCCATATTAGAAGTGAGTGAAACACGTGTTTGCACTGAACAGGTTTTGTGATAACTAGCGTGAACATCTTTCTGGTTTATTTCGTTCTAGCGTTGGGGTCTCGTTTTGATAATACTCACATAAGAAATGGATGAAATACGTGTTTGCACTGAAAAGGTTTTGTGATAACTAGGGTGAACATATTTCTAGTTTATTTAGTTCTAGCGTTTGGGTTTCCCGTTTATAATGGCCACATAAGAAGTGAGCGAAACACGTGTGTGCTCTGAACACGTTTTATGGTATTTAGAGGGCGAACATGTTTCAGGTTTATTACGTTTTAGCGTTTAGGTCTCGAGTTTATAATGCCCACATAAGAAGCAACCGAAACACGTGTCTGCATTGAACAGGTTTTATGGTATTTAGAGGGCGAACATCTTTCAGGTTTTATTTCGTTTTAGTGTTTGGGTCTCGCGTTTATAATGCCCATATTAGAAGTGAGTGAAACACGTGTTTGCACTGAACAGGTTTTGTGATAACTAGCGTGAACATCTTTCTGGTTTATTTCGTTCTAGCGTTGGGGTCTCGTTTTGATAATACTCACATAAGAAATGGATGAAATACGTGTTTGCACTGAAAAGGTTTTGTGATAACTAGGGTGAACATATTTCTAGTTTATTTAGTTCTAGCGTTTGGGTTTCCCGTTTATAATGGCCACATAAGAAGTGAGCGAAACACGTGTGTGCTCTGAACACGTTTTATGGTATTTAGAGGGCGAACATGTTTCAGGTTTATTACGTTTTAGCGTTTAGGTCTCGAGTTTATAATGCCCACATAAGAAGCAACCGAAACACGTGTCTGCATTGAACAGGTTTTATGGTATTTAGAGGGCGAACATCTTTCAGGTTTTATTTCGTTTTAGTGTTTGGGTCTCGCGTTTATAATGCCCATATTAGAAGTGAGTGAAACACGTGTTTGCACTGAAAAGGTTTTGTGATAACTAGGGTGAACATCTTTCTGGTTTATTTCGTTCTAGCGTTTGGGTCTCGCGTTTATAATGGCCACATAAGAAGTGAGCGAAACACGTGTGTGCTCTGAACAGGTTTTGTGGTATTTAGAGGGCGAACATCTTTCAGGTTTATTTCGTGTTAGCGTTTGGGTCTCGAGTTTATAATGCCCACATAAGAAGTAAGCGAAGCACGTGTCTGCATTGAACAGGTTTTGTGGTATTTAGTAGTTGAACATTTTTCTAGTTTATTTACTTTTAGCGTTTGTGTTTCGCGTTTATAATGTTCACATAAGAAGTGGGCGAAACACGTGTGTGCTCTGAACAGGTTTTGTGGTATTTAGGGGGTGAACATAATTCTGGTTTATTTCGTTCTAGCCTTTGTGTCTCGCGTTGATAATGCCAACATAAGAACTGGGCGAATCACGTGTTTACACTAAACAGCTTTTGTGATAACTAGGGTGAGTCTCATCTTGCTTTATTTATTTCTCTACCACAGTCTCTATTTATACTACTAAATGCTTACAAAGGCGACTTTCATTTAAGAAAAACAATTTCAAAGCAACGGTTCATCTTTTAGCCCTTAAATATGATAAAAACCAAAAGGTTCGGTAAAAATCACTGCATTGTATTATTTAGTGGTATTGTGAAATAGAAGTGTATAGGAGAACTTGTACTATAATAAAGAACGAAGTAAATTCAGTAAATTCCAGTCTGTAATTATCAGCTAGATTTTTTTTACAAACTTCCGTCCATCACCTTAGGTGACAGTTTGAATTCCACTGCAGCACTTGTTATTTTCTTGCTACGTTTCATGCTTGACCGACGCTTTGGATGGACAAGATCCGTTGCTGCCGTGTACATGCGACACCAACACTACTACCACCACCAACAACAACAACAACAACAATAACAAAAGCAGCAGCAGCAGTAACAAGAACGGCCGATCTACTGGTGGCAGGCTCCGATAATAATGAAATTAAATTACCCGGAATAATCGTATCGTTTAGAAGATAGCTTGAAAATCGATACCGCTTACGGACAGTCACTAGGTATCTAACGGCATATTTATGCAACAAATTAATTCGGTATGCTGAATCAAATTTATAATTACTTGTATACGTTCCCCTTTTTCTGTTTCGACTCCCCTTATTGCTTGCAAGGTAAACTTTCTTTTTTTTGTCACATTTCACCTGTGTGTAATTCGATTATTCTGCAAATCTTTAGGGGTGGTATCTTGAAAACTCAATTTTCAGTAGATAATACTATTTTATAAAAGAACCTTTGTGTAAAACTTCTTGGGTCCTGAATCAGCGGTATGACCTGTGCCTTGATCGATATTATCCAACTTTAAACCCCCTTTGGGGGTTGAATTTCAAATCCTTTCTTACTGTTCGCCTACGTAGTATGAAAAATATCTGTACAAATATTCAAGTCTCTAGACCCAAGGGTTTGGGCTGTGCGTTGATAGATTAGTCAGAGGTTTAGATCATTGCTTAGCATTCGGGAGGACGCCGGTTCGATTCCGGGTCCGTCTGCCCCGGTCCAAGTTTTTCTGTGGTTTCCTTAGATCACTTAGGCAAATGCCGAGGCAGTAATATTCCACAGATAATCTTTCATTCTCTTCTGTCTTCATTTCGTCCGTCTCATCTTTCTCACCCGAACCACCACCCACGCATTCCCACGATTCCTGAGAGGAGGCCGAAGAGGACCTTCCGCCCTCCTTCCGGCGTAGTCTGGAAGGACTGCCCGCCCACCAGCATTACTGGCTGGTGGGAATGAAACACCCAAAAGTTTTTTTTTATGCTATTACGTACATACTAGGTTTTACCCGCGGCTCCGTTCCCGTTCATGTCCTAAATACGTGACAAAGATCTTCGATGACCACCTAAAACTAATTGTTCTGTCCCTCGGAAACAGGATAGAAGGTACCCTATGTCCTTTTCTGTATCCCTGATAATGTGTGTACAAAATTTCATGATGATCGGTTGAGTGAAATAGTAGCAAACAAACAAACACATGAACAAACTCGCCTTTTTAATATTAGTTAGGAGATATAGATTACATTTGAGACCATCATACATGCAGTCAATAATAAATAAACAAATTACAGTAGAATCTCTGTAAGATAAAGACCAAGGGAAACGTAATGTAATTTGAGTTATTGAAGTTTTTACTTACTGAGGGTTTAAGTTTAAGCTTTAAAATTATGGATTTCCAGTGACTTAGCAAACTCTTCAGCTTTTTCCTTTTGTATGGGTCTACAAACACCAATTACATATTTCTACACTGTCTAAACTATATAAACAAGTATTTTTCTGAATTAGGAAATTCAGCAATTCTTCGTCTTTCATATAGAAGATTTTCTTCCGATTCAAACCACTTTTCACTGCTTACTGAGGTGCGATGCCCAAATTATTCCTTTAAGTTATAGGGGTTTTTATTTTAAGTAATAGAGGTTTTGGACTCCGAGGGGAAAGGAACACAAAATTTTATGAATTTATAGAAGTTATACGTTATCAAGTTTTAAGTTATCAAGGTTCTACTGTATTAAATGTGTAATATAAAACCACTGTTATGATTCGTGGAACTTGTTGAAAATCCCAGACAAGTTTAAAATAGTGAAACTTTTTTTGTTGTTTTCCATTACCATTTTACTACCCCTTCTGTCATAAACCCCTTTAATATTAAATTGAATAGCTTTTGTTTGTAGATGTCAGTTGTGCACTGTTTTCTCTGGAGATACTGGAAACCTCCCACATTCACACTGTTGTTGTTCTTTTGTTTTTTAATTATTTAGGGGAAATTTTCTTTTGTGTTTGTAATTCCTTGTGTAATAGCTTTGGAAATCGCTTCAGAAACTAATTTATTACCGCAATAATTAGCTAGACAAACGTTCGACTTTGTGATTGATTTTCATTGATAGCGTCGCTGGCAAACAAAAGCTAACGAACAGTAAACAATTAACTTTGAACAAGTTTCGACAACAATGCTGCGTGACTTGACGCAACACGGGGAATATCTAATGAACAAAGTAATCCTTTCCCTTCATCTGTCTCACTCTCGAGTCGTTCTACGAACTTCCGCTACGTGAATAGTTGTTTGAAGCACCAGCTTCGATTTATTGGCAGGAAAATTGCTAAAATTCTTGTTTCATCATCTTGTAATGAAGAAGTTGATAGCTGACGCTTATGCGCCAGCTTATCCATTCTATACAATGAGTTTAACTATAACCCAAATAGTAAAATAAAAAAAAAAGAACGTTTAGTGTTTAAATCCCACTAGCATGTTCGCGGACGAGTCAGCCCTTCCTACTCTATAGTGAAAGGTCGAACTTGCAGGAATGGGCAGATGGTGGATGAAGACGGACAAAATGAAGACAGAAGAAAAGTGGAAGATTATCTGTAGAATATTATTATCCACCATTTGCCTAAATACCCAAAGGCAGAATACGTAGGACGGAGGATCCTCTACAGTCTCCTTTTAGGAATCGTGGAAGTGGATGGGTTGTGGTTGGGATGAAATGAAGACACAAGAATCCAAGGAGACCTCAAAAAATCTTAGACCAGGAATGACAATCAGTGGTCTAAACCTCTGGACCATAGGCCGCTCGGTCAGGAATATTTTTGCCATATTAATCAGAAAATTGACTAACTTCCCTCTCCCTTACTACAGAATTTAATTAGAATCCCACACATTCAACGTGTGTGGCTGCTATATATTCATCTAGATTTATTAATTTAACTTAAGTAATTACATAGTTAATAAGACCAAAGGAGTCTCAACTAATTATAAGAAAAAAAATGAAAATAATCCGTTCATTCTGTCTACTTCATTATTTCCATTTTGAGGGAGCTACTTCCTATTTTGACTAAACAGGTCTCGCAATAGCAATCCAAATAAACATTAACTCATCCCTCAAAGATGAGTCTACAATATGCATGCAAATTGAGCTTGCGAATTAATTAAAATCGAATTATTTATTCAGATAACCGCGTTAATTAACACTCCCTTCTATGGTTACACGTGGTACAGCGTCGACAACTCCATCGTAATGATTGTTGATGTTCTGAGACGGTAGTCTTCCAAGAAGTTTCGCAAAAGATGGCAAAACAGTTAAAACATTATATATACGTGTAGTTGTAGTCTATCCAGGGTGTACCAGAAACAAATGCGGAGCTTACAGGGATGATAAGGCACTATAAAACAAGTAAATTAAGTATTCCCAAATGTTCACCATTTTCGAGAAGAACGTAATTAAAAGTACCAAGGTGAATTCAATTCTGGTCCTGGTAAAGAAATACCACCGCAACGCCGCATTCAATCAGCAGATAATTACCAACATTTATTTTGTACTTTTTTTGCTCATGTATTTTTTATTTGTTAAATTAGATGTTAACATTCAGAGACACCTACATTGTCAATTCACGGACAGGACCGGCTTCAGATTATAAATTATTGTTATTGTTTAAAAAATCTTTTGTCGTTACCACACAGGTCGATGTTGCTGCAGATTTTTTATTGCAGTATACTATTCAGAGACACCTACATAGTCAATTCACGGACAGGATCGGCTTCAGATTATATATTATAGTGATTGTCTTAAAAATCTTTTTTGTCGAAACCACACAGGTCGCTGTAGCTGCAAATTTTTTATTGCATTATACTATTCGGAGATACCTACATTGTCAATTCACCCACAGGACCGGCTTCAGATTGTAAATTTCTGTGATTGTCTTAAAAATCTTTTTTGTCGTTACCACACAGGTCGATGTAGCTGGAGATTTTTTATTGCAGTATACTATTCGGAGACACCTACATTGTCAATTCACCCACAGGACCGGCTTCAGATTGTAAATTACTGTGATTGTCTTAAAAATCATTTTTGTCGTTACCACACAGGTGGATGTATGTAGCTGCAGATTTTTTATTGCAGTATACTATTCGGAGACACCTACATTGTCAATTCACGGACAGGACCGGCTTCAGATTGTAAATAACTGTGATTGTCTTAAAAATCATTTTTGTCGTTACCACACAGGTCGATGTATGTAGCTGCAGATTTTTTATTGCAGTATACTATTCGGAGACACCTACACAGTCAATTCACGGACAGGACCGGTTTCAGATTGTAAATTACTGTGATTGTCTTAAAAATCTTTTTTGTCGAAACCACACAGGTCGCTGTAGCTGCAAATTTTTTATTGCATTATACTATTCGGAGATACCTACATTGTCAATTCACCCACAGGACCGGCTTCAGATTGTAAATTTCTGTGATTGTCTTAAAAATCTTTTTTATCGTTACCACACAGACGAATTCACCGTGCGATTGTTTATTGCATTGCATCTAATTTACACCCTTACAAATTCCGCAATCATTTCTGTTACACCCTGTGTATTATACTATATTATGTTATTTATATGCGATAATAATATTCTATACCATACTGCGTCAGTTGCTACGCTACTTTCTGATACACAAAATTTCATTACCGCTTGTTATTAATATTACCCTAGGCGCAATAACTACTGCTCACATGCATACGTATATTCATATAGTTGTATGCACGTACGTGTGTGTACATTTACGCGCATAAAACCAGACTCACACACAGACACGGATCGTACCTACAGATACCTAATGGTAAATTTTGTTCGTCGTTGAACCAGTCTTCTGGCTGACGAATTTCATTTTGCTAATTAGGGAATATGCTATCGGACGTGTTAGCGTGTACATATATATGTGCTTGTACTGTTTTTGCTTACGTGCATGCATGTATGTACGTACGAATATTTGTACGTATAAAACGAAGAATTTGATTGGCAATTACTGCACGGGATTTGCAACCCAAATCAAACGGTGCAGCGTGGAATTTTATTCGCCCGAACGGATCGAGCGAGGAAAGTTTAATATTAATTTTGGTTAATTAAAATTGTAAATAAAAATCGGTAAAATGATTGCCGTTATTAATAGGAGCGGAAAATTTTATTGCAAATACGATGCGAAATCGCTTTTCGATTGGTTGTAACATAAAGACAAGCGGTGTTTATTACAAATTCGCCAATCGACCAATGAACGTTAAAAATTCCATTTCGCATTTTCAAAAGGATGTTTTATTTTATTCGAAGCAATAAAATACGTTTATTGTAACAATTTTCGTGCACATTGTGGAACAATTCATAGCAGTAACGATTAGGAAAGGTGACACTTTCTAGATTTACAAAAATTTATAGCTATATGTGCGAACAGTTCAGTTCAATTCACAAAATGCACCACAAAATTTACCAGGCGATCTATATAAACTCTTATTTATGTGATTTTGAAAATTTATTACGAATTTGTTAGTCTACATAAGATAGTGTCCGAAGAACAATTTGGTTTTATGATATCTAGGGAACTACAGATGTCTTAAACTGCATTACGAGGAAGTAACCCTATAATTATAACATATCTTATTTTAGTAAATATATTTGATTACCGGCGCTTTTTTAACAAATTGAGGAACATTGATATAAAAAGAAAAGCTCTGAAACTGAAAAGTTAACTGAACAATAAAACAAAAGGATTAAAGATAAGCTTATGATATACCTGAGGACAGTTACGCCCCGAGATAAAAATGTTCAGTGTCTCAGAGTCTCTGAAAGCGAGAATCGAGTCTCCGTCTCTTATCGAATCTTCGTCTCTCATCGAGTCTCTCTTGTATCGCCAAAAGAGACTGTCGAAAGACTGTCAAAAAAACTGTTTAGCGTCTCTGAGCGAGAGATTCGAGTCGCTCATAGAGAGATCCTCATTTCGTATCCACTCTCTGAACGAGAGACTCGAATCTCTCAATTTTTCAGTTTTATTCATTCATCTCTGAATTTACAATTTTATCGTTCGAGTCTCTCATACAGAGACTGTGAGAGATCCATAAAAACACCCAGGCAATAACTGAGAGACCGTGAAAGACTGCAAGAGACGCTCTCAGAGACGCTGAAAGACTCTGAGAGGCTGGAGAGAGACTGAAAATGTTTGTCTAGGATCCTGGTGTTCCGCAAGGGACAAAATTGGGTCCTGTTTTGTTTACACTATACATAAACGATCGGTTGATAACTATGAATAATAATTAACTATTACAGATGAATAAACTGATAATATGACATATGATATTAATAATTTTTTTTTAATTTAGTCAGTTATGGTATTATAGCTTGGGAAATGGCGGACAATAATATACCAGCCAGTTTTCCTATACACAGAGCTACATAACTAGTCATAACAGCTTAGAAAATAATTAAGGATTCAATCAATAAATACACATATGTATATTATTTCCGAATCTTGTTAATCATGTCAGTCATTATTGTTAAATAGACACTATTCACCTTAACGTGCGAAGTCAATTAGAAGAACATGACGTCTATGACTGTCTTCACATTCAATTATTTATTCATTGAACCCACGCCTGTGCCATTGTTCTAATGTCAGTAAATTAAGCAGAATATCAATGAAATGCTAATGTGATTGATTGTTAAACTGTAAATATGATACTCGTTTTTTCAGGTCAACTAATTACCAAATAAGTTAATCGAACGTGAGAAATTAATATTGGCAAGTAGGTTACATATTATACAAAAAATTGTTATGATGACTTACAGGTAGAACGCATTATGTAACTATTTTCCTAGAAATTAATCGAATGAGACATATTCTCATATACAATCTTCTTTGTCTGTGTCATTGAAGACGCCTCGTCTCACAATACATAAGTTTGATATATTGTTTAGTGCATATAGTAAACAATTATAATCGTAGGGTTGAAAAATCAAGTACTTTTCAACTAGGGTTGCCACCTTTTCAGGCTTTACATAAAGTATTTCTCGACTAAATGGTTCAAAAAAAAGTACTCAGCATAAAAATAAAGTATTTAATTTTTTGTTTTTAAAAACATATTTTTTGTTACACCTAGCAGCCAGTAACAAATTGCTGTTGCTCTTAAATACATTAATAGCCTCTAAACATGGCAAACAAAGATTTAAGTAAACTAAAAGTTCATTTTTAATTAGTTTTAATGAAGCTTTATTCCTGTCGTCCCGCCACTTTGCGTTCATAACAGAGAATACTCTTTCTGTAAATGCTGAAGAGGCCGGAACGGACAGCAAAACTGACACTACTTTGAACAGATTTGGGAAATCAGGTTGTTCCGTACTTAGAAACATTCTCAAAAATATTGTATTGTGCAATATTATTGATGTAAAAATACTCTGAATTTCGAATAATCGCTTACAAAATTACGATGTTTACTTAAGGCCTTAAATAAAGTATTTTTGCGTATTTTATGTGCCTTGTAAAATATAACGTACGCACAGTCGAAATAGAGTACAATACTTTATAATAAAGTACGGATGGCAACCCTAAATGCAACACAATTTCTTCTCTTCAAAAGATATAGATCATGTAATACCAACGAGTTCTGTTTGCTGTAAATAGAAATAGGAAACATTTTCTACGTTTTTTTTGTCTCGCAATCTGATCCGCCAAATGATTTCCGGCGTAGGTAAGAGCTGCCACCGGTATCGATTGCCACTTGCGGCTTTCTTTGGAGAATTATACGAAGAATTAAATGGAAAGCTATTTCTTATACTGTACTGAAGCATCCTGTACTCTTATAACAAAAGATGCTATGTCATTTCTCTGTACAGGAAAATATCAACTGCAATGGTAATTTTTTTCGAAAAAATTTTTATAACTTGACCAATTTCGAAAATTTCGCTTAATGAAGAGTAACTAGCCAAGCTGTACGCAAGTTACCTTTGTGAGCGTTTTCATTAGATGCTTTACATAAATTGCTGGTTGCGCTGTCCATTCTTTTTTTTCTCATTATATAGAAAGCCTTACGTGGATTGAAAATAATAGAAAATGAAAAGATAGTTGCGAAAGAGATAAAATGTGAGTTGCATGTATCTACAAAACAATGCATCCAATTATATATAAATAATTAGAAAGCTCCGTAGGTAGGGCGCATACTATTTCGCTTCGATTATGAATAATATAACTAATACCCACCCACAGGCGCTTTTTATGTGACAATGTTGCAGTATTGGAATAATATGTACTTATTCCCACTACTGATGCAACTGGACGAAAGTTAGTGAGATTTTAAGTGGAGAATTTAAAAATTGCTGAAGCAGGTTTAGTGAAGCTGATTTATGCTTGTTTCGTACTTCGTAGGAAAGAAGACATGACCACGAGTTTTACTACCATAACATCACTATCCCAACCTAATCGAAAAGTACTTTTATTTGTAAGTTTATCATTCGATTGTAAAAAAATCTATCAATTACAAAAAAAGTGATAGGATAGTTATGGTTAAATTAAACTCGAAATCGATGAAAACGGTTACAGTTCAGGTCCGTATGCCTACATCATCTTGCAATGATGAAGACGTAGAAGCGGTATATGCAAACATAGAAGATTTCTTATGTTTAGTGGAGAAATGAAGACCACATGAGGATACCGTGGATAAAGAAAGTTAGAAATGAAGAGGTATTAGATATAATAGGAGAACAGAAGGCTCTATGGAAGTTAATAAGGACATCTTCTCAGGTTTGCAAGGCTAGTCACAGACATATTAAAAACAGAAACAGGCGTAGTAGAGGTAGACCTAGAATAGATTACTGTTCACAAATGGTTAAGAATGTGGGATATTCCACGTTTAGGGAAATGCGAAGATTAGTTGAGTATAGGAAAGAGTGTAGGTGCGTGTTCAACCATCAGTCTTAGGATTGATGACCTTATGCTGCTGGTGCTACTGCTGCATCATTCTAATAAGGAATAGATAGGCTATTATAACACAAGGTACAAAACAAGAAGACATGAAAAGGGCATACATGAATTTGTAAAATACCACAGTATCTGTAGTACGATGCTACATTTTAGGATTACGTATGCTCAAGCAAGATCCATTTAAAAATATGGATATCGACTTGCTGAAACGAATCCCGGCGTAGCTCACGTCAACGTGATAGGCACGTTACCATAATCGAACAAAATAATTCGAAGTGGTCTGTATTCTGTCGAAACTGCCAGACGCGGATCGCGATTTCGATCTTTTTGGATCTCATCAGCGCGTCGCAGGCAGCTCCGACAGAATACAGACCAACTTTTACCTGCTGTCTTAACAGTGCGTTTTAGAAAATACTACAAATGGCGCAGTATACGCCATCTACATTTTAGGATTACGTATGCTCCAGCAAAGTCCATTTAAAAATATGGATATCGACTTGCTGAAACGAATCCCGGCGTAGCTCACGTCAACGTGATAGGCACGTTACCATAATCGAACAAAATAATTCGAAGTGGTCTGTATTCTGTCGAAACTGCCAGACGCGGATCGCGATTTCGATCTTTTTGGATCTCATCAGCGCGTCGCAGGCAGCTCCGACAGAATACAGACCAACTTTTATCTGCACACAGACCATTCTGTCGAAACTGCCAGACGTCGTCAGCGTGTCGCAGGGTATTTTCTAAAACAGCAGGTAAAGGTTGGTCTGTGTTCTGTCGGAGCTGCCTGAGGCGCTGATGAGATCCAAAACGATCGAATCTGGCAGTTTCGACAGAATACAGACCACTTCGAATTATTTTCTTGGATACATGAATTTGATACACACAAGAAATTGAAATAAATTTGATATGACCATCGGTACGAGCTGGTATGTTTCCGAATGAATTGGTTGGTTTGTAATCGTGTGCTAAGTATTACCGGGAGTCCAGATGCTTCGCGTGTACCTCTGCAATCCACGTTAAATCTTTCATAATTGCTTACCTTGGCCATAATATCGCCTATTTGGTAGAGGCAAACATAGTTCTCCGTGAGTACAACTAAACGAGCAAAGCACAAAGGGCGTGGGCTCTGCGAATACGGAAGCTATTACACAATTAATCCTTGCGAGTACGGTGAAGACTCCACTGTACCTACTGCGTTCGCGACTGGGACCCAATCGACCACTAGACTTTTCTCTCTCTCTCTCTGTCTTACTCAGTTTTCCGCTTCTTGTTTCTCTCGTTTCGTTCGATGTCCATCCGTGCGCTTATCAGAATTTAATTAATTTCGTGAGATAGCTAATGACGACAGGATTTCGCCGGACGTTGTTATTAAATATTGACACCGATTACTATATTAACTGGGCGCCTGCCGGGGAGTGCCAGGCTAAACAGTTTCGAAACAATGAACGGACCAAATGAATACGCGTGATGTTGGACAAGAAGAAATTGGAAATAAGCCTTGCTTTTGTTTCGACCGTTTTGATAAACCAACAACAGACTTCTGTAATTTAATTTGTTTTTACGCAAAATCGGTGTCCACAAATTTTCATTGTTTTTAATTTTTCAAATAAATCCAATTCTTTTTGTGAAACTCGCTGATATAACGGTATAGTTCATCATTATCATAAGATCGTCAGACAAGCACCTCCATTCTTTCCCGCTTTCCTACCCTGAGCTAATCTTCGCATATCCCTAAAACTAGAAAAACTTTTTTTTGTGGGTGTTTCATCCCACCAGCCAGTAATGCTGGTGGGCGGGCAGTCCCTCCGGACTATGCCGGAAGGTAGGGCGGAAGGCCTGCTTTCAGGAATTGTGGGAATGGGTGGGTGGTGGTTCAGGTGAGAAAGATGAGACGGACGAAATCAAGACAGAAGAGAGTGAAAGATTATCTGTGGAATATTACTGCCTCGGCATTTGTCTAAGTGATCCAAGGAAACCACAGAAAAACTTGGACCAAGGCAGACGGACCCGGAATCGAACTGTCCTCCCGAATGCTAAGCAATAGTCTATACCTCTAGGCTATGCCGCTCGGTCTAAAACTAGAAGAAGCCATATCCTTACCTATTTGCAAACAGTAATGTAATCTAGGTCTACCTCTACCCCTCCTAACTTCCGTTTCTGCCTCCTATATGTCTCTGACTAGACCTTCATGCCTGAGAAGGTGTCCTACTAACCTATTTTTTATTGACTTCCATAGAGTCCTCTGTTCTCCTATTCTTTTTAATACCTCTTCATTTCTAACCTTCTCTATCCACGGTATCCTCAACATTTACCCGTAACACCACATTTCGAACGCTTCAAAACTTTTCATTTCCGCCGCGCCCACTGTCCATGTTACTGCATAAAATAATTATTTATTATACTAACCTTAGTCAAAGATTGAACATAGATAATTAATCGTCGCCGCATCCCTTTATTGTCCATGCCCTCTAATTTTTAGGATTCCCTACCGTAAAAGGAAAAAAAGAAACCTCTCCGTCTTGCCTGTCTATCCGTCAAAATTCAAGGAATGCGTGAAAGTATCACATTGAAATTAATATCAAATAGTCAGGTCTGCAATCCCTTGCAGCTTTAAAAAAAATCAAACTTCTAAGTCAATGCAATCAATAGATACGGTCGTTTTTGTGGCATATTTTGACACTCACAAGGGTCAAACCCCATAGGTTATTACTTTCCGTTGATCTAGAATCATGAAATTTGGTAAGAAGTTAATGTCTAGTAGCATAAGCAAAGGGAAATTATACGTTTTAAGATTGATTTTTGGGGAAAAGCGGGAAAAATCTCGATTCCATTGGCGAACAAACTATTTACATACCAACAAATATGTACGAAACTCTGTGTGTGTTTGATTGACATTTGGTCAGGTTTTTTGTAACAGGCCAGGCGCCTTCACCAATTTTTACATATTTTTTAATTGTATTTTTTGATGATACAATTTTATAATTCTATTGTATTTCTTAAATGTACGTAACTGTACATCATCCGACTATTATGTAGAAAACTTTTTTACTTACAAAAAACATTTTTTTATAAAACGCCTTGCACCTCCACCATTTATGATAATTTCCCAGTTATTTTACAATATTGCAATGTCCATTTGTACATCATCCTAAGTCATACATATACCAAAAAAATATTTTATTATTTCTGGGTGAGTAAGTTTGCTTTTTCCTTTATTCCATTTTATTTAAAGCTATCTCTAACTTCTCCTTGTTAGAAGCCAATACTGCTATATCGTCTGCAAATCTAAGCATACTAATATTTTGCCTCTGTATATCTATCCCGACAGTTGTACTGTCTTTAGTGATGTTGATCGCGTCTTCGATGTATAGATTAAAAAGTAGCGGTGACAGTGTGCATCCCTGTCTGACTCCCTTCCTAATATTTACTTCTCTACGTTGCACCCCATCTCTATAACTGCCTGTTGCTCTTTATACAAACTAAGTATCACTCTTCTATCTTTGTAACTCATCCCTAAATTTTTAGTATATTTAACATCTTGTCCCATTTAACATTGTCAAAAGCTTTTTCTAAATCTACAAATCCTATGTACGCACTCTTTCCTTTTTCTATCGTTTTCGCTATTGTTACCCGTAAAGCTATAATGGCCTCCAGCGTTCCTCTATTTTGCTTATAAACCCAAATTGATCTTCCCCTACTAGCTCTTCCGCCCTTTTAATTACTGTAATAAGCAGTAAATATTATCATAAAAAAAATTTATACGATTTTTCTTTTATAAATAAATACATTTTTTAAAGTCCATATAACTTTGTTTTCTAAAATTAATGATTTTATTTAAAAAAAAATCAGGTTAATTAAAATCGTGATGTTAATCAACTGATTTAAATCTCCTCAACCCTACTAATACACCTTCATTGTTATTCCTATTATTTTTCTACCTTTCTGATAATGTAAACCCTTTCAACCTTCTTTGTCTCACAATTTCCCACTGTTGCTGTTTTTTTTTGTTACTGCGACCTATACGGTATAAAAAATTGCAGTCCCGTTGTCACGTAGAGCAAATATCAGGAATTTCCCGTTTTTCTTCCTGTTTGTAAGTAATATGCTACATCTGAACGAACGAAATGCGTTTAACGAGTCAAACGTTGAGCATTTACGTTATGAATAATAAGTGAAAAGATTAAAAGCAATTCTTGTAGATTCAAGATGCTGTAGTGTGTAGTAGATCTCCAGAAGAAGGGTGAGGCGGGGGCGAGTGGGAGTGCTGTTAAGTTACGTCTGTTCTAAATGAACCCGAGTTTCAAAAGTCTTTCTTTTGATTCAGTGCTTGCTTGAACAGATTTAATTTTGCTCTCGGAGTTACTCCTTATTGTATCTACTGTATATTTACCTTACAACCGTTTGCATTTTACTTTCCTAGTTTGTTATTTATCAGACTGTGCGCCAGTAGTGATTTTATAAATAATTGAAGTTAGAGGAAGGGAAGAGACAGAGAGAAAGAGAGGAAGAAAAGGGAGAGATCTACGGCAATAAAGAATTTGCGAGTAAATACGTCACCTATGTCGAAGGAAAAGGAGTCGAGTTTAACGTTGATATTTCGCTTTGAATGCGGAGAATGCATCGTCTCTTTGAGAAGATTTATTTCGTTTTGCTGTGGAAACGTTATCGCAAATTGGGCGAATGAAATACCACTAGAAGCTTTAAAATTATTGTACAGTACGGAATAAAACATACGCGAATATTACCTGATTTTCGCTGTTCTTTTGTTTTAAATATGTGGAAAGTATTACCTATTAGTTCCTAAATAACAAGTAAATTAACAATAAAAATTCCGATAGATTCTGCGGTTTTTATTTAAAAAAATCGGTTGTCTGTAAAGTCGGTTTACTGACGATAGTTGAACGTGACAACGTCATAAGAAAATACTGATGGAATGGTTTCATTTTTCAAAAGAAAATTTTAATTTTATTTGTTTGATAGATATTTTGTATGGATATAGAGAAGGAGGTAAATGGAAATGTATTATTGTATAGCAGCTGTCCACGCGGACGCATCGCTCACTCAAGTAGGAGAGAGACAGATGTCGAACGCTGCCGAACGCGGAGGCCGATTGTGCCTCTTTGTCGCTCGTTCCGCGTTCTCGCTTGCACTTCAAGCCTTAAATGGAACGCCTCAGAGCGAGGTAACGCCGCATGAGTCATGTTTTTTCGTGCGTGCAGCCGGCTCCATCGAATTATAAGACGTTGTCACGTCAAAAAGAAATACGAATTTATTTATAATTATTTCCACTACAAATAAATCGAAAAACTTGATAAGTTTAGGATAATAGGCATTTATATAATTAGGTTTGACAAAATTGCAAAAGTGCTTTTCGAGCTTCATGAATTCGGGCCGATTCAATCAGGAAATTTAGCCGACTGTAATGATTGTTAAGGAAAAAGGCTTAGGGGATGTCACATCTCTTACACCCCTGCTTCGGCACATCGTTGAATGGTGCCCATACTTATTCGAAATAAATTAAATAAGTACATTACAGTAAATGTATGAACAGAAAGGAAAGAAAAATGCGAATAACGTAAACATTAGTCGATAAATAATTAAAATCGCGTAGAATCGACATGCGCACCAGGAGTGATTATTGCGAAAATCCAAACTTCCGCCCCGCATGAAGTAAATTTGTCTGTAAGCAACACCCTAATGTGGAAAAAGTTAGGCTATGCGACACCACCAAAAAAAAAAAAACCACTCACAGCTGAAAATCAGTTTCAAGCAAGGCTTGCGCTCGCTGCAAATGATAAGGGTGCAGCAAGTGTTATTTTAAAATTTGTCACACTGTCATATGAGAGGAGCCAACGTCCTCTGCTATTTCGTGTGTACTACTTTGGGATTATCTTCTTTGAATTCCAGGATTTCATTCATACAGCGGCGATATAGTTCAAACCCGTAAATACGTTTCATGTCGCATTATTTTATAACAACAACTGTTCTACAGTGACAAACTGACCTACTCTATCGATTGATGTTCTATTGCTGAATTAGTTTATTTAACTGCACTTCGATTGCTTTATACAGAGTTTAAACCTCCTGCAAGCTCGGCACTTATTTCTGTTACACCCTGTATAATAAATACCGAAAAAGTGTAACAAAAGTTTGGATGCTTGCGTATTAATATAATAATAATAATAAAAGTTATTTGTGTTTGGTAGTAACTGTGCAGATATACCTACAGGTTACGCCGTATACAATATAATATGCTTTAAAATAGGAAAAGTAATATGCCATAAAGCTCCAACATATACTTATCCCGCGAGATTCCTGGAGTCCCGGGATAAACAGTAAAGCCCATAACATAAAACTTCTGTATCTTCGCGTAGGCCTACCACCACCACCCTTTTTAATAAAGTCATGCGAATAAGGCAGGAAAGGTATTTGGTCGACTGCTACTTCTTTGTCAAAAAAAATAAGAGAAGGCAGAGCGCGTAAGAAATGATCTTTTAAAAACCTTTTTACCGATTTTTTATTACGGAACCCGACGACTTCCGTCCGCCGTCGCTCTTCTCTTTCTCTCACGCTCATTCTTCCCCTCTCCTGGTCTATTTGCTCTTTTCCCTATTCCCCTCCCGTTTTTTCTTGTTCCCGCATAAGGCATGACGTTAACTTGTAACATTTTCGACTGTCGCAGTCTTTATTAAAAAAGTTTATTCCGTTGGCCCGCTGAACACTGTTTAATGTTACTGGAACGATAACTGGCGTCTGCAGGACGTTGAGCAGAAGTCCGCCCCAGGGATTATCAGGAAGAAAATAATTCGGCGCAAAAGAACAGAATTCAGCGAAATTAACTACTCTTAAATACCTACCTGCTTCTGTTTTACTTCTTGTAACTTCTCAGGCCTGTAAACAACTTCTTGTGGATTTATGTCAATATTTGAGGCAAATAAGCCAATTGTTGGGTTGATTTGGTCCTGAAGTTTTGAATTTAATGTAACTAATAGTCCATCTAAACAAATGAGACAGATAAATGTTTTTTATCAATTATTGTATATTTGTCGTATTGCAGAATCAAAGCTAAAGTAGGGTAATGTATTATTTTTTATTGATAAAACAACCCTTTTGCCTTTAATGACAAGTCACTATCAAGGTGAGCTTTACAAGGTAGAAGTTTAATTGTAAATTTAAAAACATCAGGGAAGAATAATAGAAAAGTGTATATTTATCTTTGGCCTTTGATTTCACGTTTTGCATTCGAAATTTGACCAAGAACAAATAATTTAATAAATAATAACAACCTCGCATATATGACAATGTATGACAGAAAATTTCAGCATTTAAGACAATTATTGTGTCGGGAAATAGAAAAATTTATGTTTAGAAGAATTATTAAAAAACATAAATATCAGATGAAATGAGCAAGAACAGGACATGACACGCAAGACGGAGACCAAGACTGAGACTATATCAGCAAGACCAAAACTAGACGTATTTGAACAAGATCAAGACGAAGGTCGAATAAGGAACCGTTTTGTTAATGTTATGATCAAAAAATATTTGTAGTACTTGAGGAATATACATCCTACAATGTTGTTAATTTTTCATTCTTGTCATAGTAATTTCTCATCAAATATAGTTAGCGTTTTTTTTTTATTTGATTATCATTTAATAAGTGTTAATTTCTTTGTTTCAGCACACATTAACCGGTCATTCTGGAAAAGTTATGGCCGCCAAGTTTTTAGGTGAATCTACGAAAGTCGTCAGCGGTAGTCATGATAGAACACTCAAAATTTGGGACTTACGAAGCAAAGCATGTAAGTTTCAAATCTTGTTTAGTAAATCATTTGACCCTAAGTAACTACCAATTTTTGTTTTTTGGTCTACTACATTTATTGCTACAGTCAAAGCCGTTTACTACGACATCGTTTAGAACAACATACCGGTTATATTGACCAAAATCATAGGTCCCGGCTTAATTCTGTTAGACCGCCTTATAAAAAACACTGGTTCTTACGACATTGCTTATTACGACATATCTCTTTAAGCGACTACATTTAACTGATATTTTCGGAGAATTATACCTGTTAGAACGACCAGCTGTATTGTAAACATTTGAATAGGTAACAGTATCCACATCTGGTACAGTAAATGACCATTAAGATCGCAAAAGTAAACAAAAACGTGTCGAGTTTAGGGTCTAGTGTAATTCTCAGAATATCTGCTACTGAAGCTAAGGAGTTTATTGATGTAGATAACTTTATTGCAATTTGTGCACCAGCTACGGAAGATGATATTGTACAAGAAGTTCAAGAGGAAAATGACGAACAGGAAGAGACTGAAGAACAATTTACAGTGCCAACTTTGAATGATGGTCTCAATGCTGTCAGTGTATTACGAAAAATTCTAATGAACAGTTTCAAATGCAGGGAAATTATGATGATACATTAATTAAAATTAAACGTGAACTACAAAGTCTGTACGCACGACAGAAGTGTTCCAAACAGACTAAAATTCCAGGTTTTATTAATATAGAAAAATGATAATTATATGTACGTAATGTCTTTTTATAATACGTTTTATGTAAAATAAATAAAATGTAGTTTTATTTTATATATGAATATATTAATCACACATTCAATAATAGGTTTTAAGTACTTAATAATAACCGTCACCGGCTATTACTACTATCGGTTTTTACGACCAAATATGAGTAGTGTAGTTCGGTGTCGTTATAACAGATTTTGACTGTATTTCTAACGAATTAAATCTAACTGTTCCTCTCTCATTGCAACGATATTCCTTCGTCGACCTAATAGAGATTCTATCTTGATATCGTAATCGGTGCAGCAGAGTTACCAAAATAAGCCATTTTTACTGAGGATTTGTTGACTTACCTCTCGAGAATTGTCAGCAGGCACATATCCCCAATGAATACATTTCGTCCTACCCAGACGTCTTTGTGCAATCTATAACTAGATCAGTTCGGTACGAACCGGAAGATTGACGAACGCATTTGAAAATTTCAGGCCCGAAATGGAATTCTATCTGTAAAACGACAGGCGATGTATACGTTATACATTATCCATTGGACAACTACAAATGCATAAAGCGTTGTTGTGAAAATCCGATTGTCCTAGCAGCTCGTTACCGAATCGCTTTTAGCTCTGTAAATAATGAGCTTCGTTTTTAAACCGTCAATCTAACAAATTTTAATTTACTTGAATCAAAATTACATCGGTAATTATAGATGTAGGAATATAGGGTGTAAAGGAAATAAATGCGGTGCTTGCAGGTACTACAAAACAAGGAAATTAAGTTGTTTGTATGTCCGAAAGTTTACCGTTTCCGCGAAAAACGTTTTTGAAAGTACAGATATATTTAATTCTCGCCCAATCAGCTTGCAAATACCAGCGTCAGTGTTGTACTTATTTTGTACTCTTTTGCTTATGTAGGTTTGTTAGATTAGATTAACTGTGATTCAGGGTATTTACAAGGGTGGATTGATAAGTTTCCGGCCTGACCAAGAAAAACAAGGTTTTTAAAAATTTTTTTTTTTTATTTCTCAACATAATCTCCTCCAAGGCTGATACATTTCTCATAGCGGTGTTCCAGTCTATTAATGCCATCTCTATAGACTGATTCGTCAAGCTCCTCAAAATAACCATTTACAGCTTCGATTACTT
>NW_020438883.1:1035790-1055585 GCF_000699045.2 Agrilus planipennis
TCTCAATTTTTCAGTTTTATTCATTCAGTATCTCTGTGAGAGACTCGAATCTCTGAATTAACAATTTTATCGTTCGAGTCTCTCATACAGAGACTGTGAGAGGAGATCCATAAAAACATCTAGGCAATATCTGAGAGACTGTGAAAGACTGTGAGAAACGCTCTCAGAGACGCTGAAAGACTGGAGAGAGACTGAAAATTTTTGTTCAGGGTCTAGCAGTCGTTTTTTTTAACGCTCACCTTCACTCCTTCTTATCCTGGACTGATCTTCGCATTTCCCTAAAACTAGAACAACCCACATCCTTAACTATTTACTAACAGTAATCTAATCCAGGTTTACCTCTACCGTCCTAACTCCCGTTTCTGCCTCTAATATGTCTCTGTGTAGACCTTCATGCTTAAAAAGGTGTCCTACTAACCTATCTCGCCTATTTCTTATTGACTTCCATAGAGTCCTCCATTCTCCTACTCTCTCTAATACCTCTTCATTTCTAACCTTCTCTATCCACGGTATCTTCAACATTTGCCTGTAACACCACATTCGAACGTTTCTAACCTTTTCTTTTCCGCCGTGCCCACTGTTCTTGTTTCGCACCCGTACGGCGCCGTGCTCCAAACATACACCTTTAGCATAGAAGTGACTTCTTTTTATTGAAGGGGACTCGACCCTGCGCTATCTCCTGCTTTCTATCCCTACTACTGCTTCCGTCCTGACTTATCTGACCTCCTAGATACCTAAAATCGGCCACTTCTTCTAATTTTTCGTCTTCTATCTTTATAATTGCTCTTTTCCTACTTTTTCATCCCTTGTATACCTATTATTATTGGGATTCCTATAACGCAGGATTTTTTGTACCTAACGTTTGAATGTGATAATTTTTTTTCTAAGCTTTTCAATTTTCGTGTCGTCGTTCGATTCGAAGAAATTCGCAGTGTACTTTCTTTATGTATGTGTGTACGTGCGAGGGTTTTTTCGGTCCTTATTTGATTTACCCACCGGATTTCCGGCAAGGGGTAGATAGAAATTCCCAACCTACTTCCTTTTCCGCCGTTCGGTATTTGTGTACAGCTGATTTGATTCTCTTTTCGCGCCGGTTAAAACGTTTTTGCGATTCATTACGCCTGTAAGCTGGAAAAATAGGTAGTACGCGCCCGTCGCAAAAAGCAATTCCGCGTAAAGCAGTTACCGAATTTTCATCCCGCTGATTTTGTTCTTTAGAATGTGAACGCGACACTAAGGGAAACATTCGAACGTTTCCCCGTGTGCAAAAACCCAATTGTGCTTTTATTACGGAACGTTTAAGGAAAGTAATTGTGAATTTATTTGCACCAGTAGCTTCAGCTTTTACGTTTATACCGGCAAACGTTCAAACCGGTTGCTCAATATCCATACAAATTTACCTACCCCACTTTACGTTATTATGATTGTCTCTAATAAAATTATTCCTCTTGGTCGTAACGAACTGCTGTCTTGAATTATAATTAAAATTAAACTTTAATAGGTCGTAAAATTAACAGAATGAAACGTCAAAAATTTTATCTGTTAATCAGTCAACAAAAACTCTCTATAACGAAAGTCCGAAACGTCATCAAACACTGTTCAAATGTGACGTATTGCCTCGTTATATCAGTGGATAATTGTTGTTTAATGTGATCATTATCATAGAATTAAGAGAAGCCAACCAAAGTAAAGTTACTTGATTTATTCGTAATAATCGGTTTTGTGATAGGTAAAAGTAGTAGGGTTAGGCAAATCATTCGATTAATCGATTGATAATCCCATTCCTACTGTGAAAAGTTTCTTAAAGTATATATTTCGTATGATATTAATATATCCATTAGTTCGGCATATTTGTTAATTTATTAATATTAATATAATTGCTTTAGATAATCCATTAATTTCAGTTATAAAAATCATTTAATCGAATATTTTCGGTTTTTAAAAATAATTGATTAATCGCAGTAATCGACTATTTACTAACAATGGACAATTGGTTGTTAGTTTTAATAATCTCCTGGCCCTAAAAGAGTTTATAGTCTTTGTATTAGATTAAAAAATCGGGTTGTATAATCTTCATATAACAAACGTATAAAAAAGCCTTAATAAATTAAAGTTATTCCAACTGCTGAATGTTGAATCCATCATTTTTGGATCAAATATTAAAGCTAGTATCCAAATGTTTAATTTTTTTTTGTAACAAAGTTTGACATTAGAAGCAGTTCCAACTGAATACAAAACTAATGTTATTGACAAAAACTACTTATTAAAAACATGAACGCTATTTTCTTATAATTTCAAACTTGTCGTAGTCTATAACAGTTTTCCTTTGTTTCCAGGTATAGAAACTAAGTTTGCTGGTTCCAGCTGCAATGACTTGGTAACAGTCGATGGATCAGGAACTACAATAATAAGTTGCCATTTTGATAAGAGAATAAGATTTTGGGATACTCGAAGAGAATCCAGTGCTGACGACATTGTCTTATCAGGGAAAGTGACATCTCTTGATCTTTCTCGAGGTAAAATACATAAATTCTTACCCGAGATAAAAATGTTCAGTCTCGCAGAGTCTCAAGAAAGTGAGACTCGAGACTCCGTCTCTCGTCGAGTCTCTCTGGTGTCTACGAGAGAGACTGTCGAGAGACTGTCAAAAAAACTGTTTGGCGTCTCTGAACGAGAGACTCGAGTCGCTCATAGAGAGATCCTTTCGTATCCAGTCTCTGAACGAAAGACCGAATCTTTGAACGAGAGACTCGAATCTCTGAACGAGAGACTCGAATCTCTGAACGAGAGACTCGAATCTCTGAACGAGAAACTCGAATCTCTCAATAAGTGGTGTCTCAATAGACATGGTTAAAATTTTCTAAGTTCAACATATTTCAGAGATCCCAGTCTTTCTACGAGAGGCTCGAGTCTCTCAATTTTTCAGTTTTATCCATTCTGTCTCTCTGTGAGAGACTCGAGTCTCTGAATGAACAATTTTATCGTTCGAGGCGGCCTAAGTTTGCAGCTATCCTTAAGCTCAAAGTATCTACACACTAACACTACTCTATCCCATCAATTTTGTTACTTAGAAAATAAGTAATGTCTAACCGCTCTGGGATCTTGCTCTATATCAATTCTCTTTAGAACAACAGTTTCGCATTGTAGATATAAACTAAACCACAACTATCGACTGGTTTTCCATTATGGGACTTCTGGGTCATACACATGTATTAGGTGTGTGTGGTTCCGAAGTTTCCTTTCCACTTGATACACTTGCTCAAAAGTTTGTTGTGGCCCGTAGATACGAGCATTCTCTGCATTCAAACCGGCAACGATAACAATGTTTTCATGATGTCTGTATGTTGTTTCAGACGGCAGCTACCTTCTCAGCTGTGTTCGGGACGACACCCTCAAACTACTGGATCTTCGCATGAACAAAATTGTTTCGTCGTTTTGGTAAGTCATCATACACCTTGATATATATATATATATATACATAAGTATGTAAACACTGAGGAGCCATCCATAAATTACGTAACACGTTAAGGGGGGGGGGGAGTATGACAAAGGGCAGAGAGGTCCAAAGACTTTGTGTTGTCACATGTCTAAATCTGAAATATTAAACTGCGAAATTTATATGATGTAAACAAAAATTTTCAAAAGGCTACTAACTCGATCTATATTTATAAAATAGATATAAGATTGAAAAATATATGACATTACAGCAGGGAGGGATTTCACAATTGTGATCCCTAAAATTAGTATCTCTTTCTTTTTCGTAAATTATCTCACAGGTTCGAAATACTGTTCTTGTGCCCTTTTTAGAAATACAATGGAATGATTTCGAAAGTGAATGAGACTACGTTAATAGAATTCGAATTCACATACAACAAATACTCCAGGGTTAGTATTCACACTATTTCTTCAAGTTTTAAAGCTCTAAGGATTTCGGAGATGTTCTGTTTAAATAAGATAATGTCACTGTTGTATGTTTCCATCAACTTGCTCATTTCAAATCAAACAACTTGTAAGTTTTTGAATTTTTAGATTTTAAACGTTGTTTTAGAGGTATATTTAGAAAAAGGTCCCCAGGTATGTCTAGGCCTAATAGTGTAATAGTAATATTTCAGTTTTATCGGAAAAAAGAAATTGTTTTCTATTATCTAACAAAAATTTGCATACATATTTCTTAATCTTGCAATCTGAAATATTGGTATTTTAATGAGAGACAGGGGTATGTCATCATTTATTGGATTTTAATTAAAAATTGTTTAGTCTGAATGGAGAGTCATCACATCTATGCACGTTACAGAACAAAGGATGCTATAGAAGTCAATAAGAAATAGGCGAGATAGGTTGATAGAACATGAAGGGCTAGTTAGAGATATATTAGAAGTAGAAACAGGAGTTCTTACGAGTAGAGATAGACCTAGATTAGATTACTGTTCACAAATAGTTAGGGATGTAAGATATTATAGTTTTAACTCAGGATATGAAAGAGTTGAGGTATGTGTCCAACCAGTCTTAGGACTGATAACCCTATGATGATGACGATGGTGTACGTTATTTGATCTGATATTTTTTTGTAACAGTTCAAGTTAGATTTCTGTTAGCGAAGACTACAAATTAGCTGAGCGCGCGTGGTAAGGTCTACAAAAACATCAGCCGCAACTAAATCTAGTTAACCGAATAATTACGTAAATATTTACTTTGTTTTAGCACAAAATTACCATAAAAAGCTTGTTGTTTATACAATCTGCTATTGTATTATCGAGTTTGGTTCGTTCGTGTATGCACGATGGAGTGGAAACAATAGCTAATTGCTTACTTCATCTTTCGTTCGGTGCAAGGTATGCGTTTAATAATAATTGCTTGTACGTTCCTAGAGAATCGTTTTCTACATGTTTGTAGAACAAAGTTTCGTATTTACCTTCGCCGGAGCGATAATCCGACGATGTACACTTAGTTAACCGTTTTGGTTTCTAATTGTGTAAACATTGTGAATTGGAGCATTAACAACACGGCTCCTGGTCAAGACCACTTACTTCTCTGTGAAGTCTTCTCCTGGACAATTGAAATATGTAGCTCCCCTGGCGTCAAAGGAAGCGTTAGAGGCATTTAATATGTGGTGTTATAGGATAATGTTAAAGATAGCGTGGGTGAAGGATTAGAAATGAGTAGGAAAACAGATTAAGTTAATAATAAATAGACGAGATAAGTTGATATAACACCTTCTCATACTTAAAAGGATAGTTAGAAACACATTAAAACCAGAAACAGGAGTTAAGAGGGGTTGAGATAGTAGACCTAGACTAGATTTCTGTTAGCACATAGTTAAAGATTTTGGTTATTCGAATTTTCGAGAAATCGAAGATTGGCCCGAGATAGGAAAAAGAATAGTAACTCAATGGTCGAATTGCTTTTATTTGGCAATGAGCAAAATTGGTCTTGATGTTACAGTCTTGGTCGTGTTCTTGGTCTTGGGAAAATGCAGTTATGTGTAGTAGTAGTTTTGTTGATATTTACTTTAATCCAGGGGTCGGAACACTTTTAAGCTGGAAGAGCCATTTACAATAAAAATATTGTTTCATGAATCTCAAAGAGTCACGAAGTTTTAATTCGGCTTTTACAAGATAAATAGTATTGAAAAATACAGTGCGATTATGAGGTCGTGGCATTCTGGAAGACTGTTCCAGGTGACGAAAAATTACTGACTCAGACGTGGGCATCCTTTTTACAGCTGTCCGCTTCTGTTGCGATATCAAAAGACATTTATGCCTTCTTCTAAGCTGCTACTTATACTCATAAATTTCTAACTCCACAAATCATTGCTTTTTGGGTAATCGGATTTTAAATGAACCAAGGTAGACTTGTTACTTTTGAACTGATTAAATCATTCATCAAACCCATCCTTCATTGTTTTGATCGTTCTTGTGAAGTAATCATCTATGTATGTTAATAGAAGCACTAAGGTTTTGAAATGTAATAATGTTTCCATCATCATATTTTCTGCCAAAAGAAGCAATTTATTTTCAAACGAACTACTTCTTCCAATAATAAAAATGTCGCGCTTCCTCTTCCTTGAAGCTTTTGGTTCAGTTCTTGTGATATATTGTAGCGTCAGTGAAAGAGCCGCGGTTTGCCGATCCCTACTTTAGTCGATCGACAATCGGCATTGTTTACGTTCTCCATCGTTATACTTTTTAAGCCCTTATCTCAACTCGATGCATAGGTACAGACCTATGTTGCCAATTCACGTTCAAGACTGGCTTTGGATTATAATTTCTTGTGTTTTTTTTTAACTTTCTTGCTTCTTAATCACGTTGCTGTACTCACCATGTGATTCCCCATTGCATCTAATTGACATCCTGCAAAGTTTGCTACTTATTTCAGAACCACCCTCTGTATGTACCATTCCAGTGAAAACAGTTTTAGGATTGTAGGCCGTTAAACGTCTCTTCAGATTCGCCAGAACCCTTCGAACTGACCGTTTTCCTTGTTTACTAACGGAACGGTATTTCTGAACCACTGAATTGTGCCCTCATCCTGGGGCACTCTGTTTACTTGTTTGCCTCATTAAACCAGTCAAAGTTTACAGTTGTATACCGTTTGAATTGTTCAATTAACATTCTGTTTAAGCGCAGGAAGGGGTTCGGTTTCCTATTCTCCAAAATGGGGATGTTCAGAAACCGGAGACGTCCGAACTTACTAGATTAATGATTTATTTATCGTAATTTCATCGTAATAAAAAAAGGCACAGAATTTCACTAATTGATATAAATACCTAGTGGGTTGAGGTCTCAAACTCCTATAAGAACCAAGATTCGTAGGAAGCACTTTTTTATTTATTTTACTACGATTAAATGTTTCTACAAAACGTTCGCCGTAAAGAATTTAATATCTTTAAGAAGACTTTTTTATGAGACCCCAAAAAATTCCTTGTGGGACATTTGCGTTACAAAGAAAACCCATTGTGTGGAATAAGAAAAGCTCTTGTATAGCAGAGATTTCTGTAAATAGAAAGTGGGTTGGCATAAAATGCGAAAATTATGAGCTTTTCGTAGGAGACTTTATTGAAAAAGCAAATGAAATTTTTTACTTACTCATTAATTAATTTGGCTTTTAAAACATCGTTTATGTTAAGTTCTTCGTCAGAAATTTATCGTGTTAGACGTGGATCCTAATTTCAATGCCATTGGATCTCACCAGCACGCCATAGGCAATCCCAATAAATCATAAATCACTCATTCGATACATTTCTACCCAACAACTTAAAATAAACGTCGTCGATTCAGTTCAGCAACTTGATTCCTAAAAAGGCCTTATCTAACGCGTGAAATACTTTATTAACCGATAAACTCCACTAGATGACGATATTCTGCTTGTACATAATTGGGTTTTATGTCGAGTCAAATAACAAATCGTTTTTCAAATAATGCAATACATTTATAAATTAAATTGATTGTATTTTTGTATTGTTTCGCATTAATTGCGACATCGTCAGCAGTTTACGTGAAACTTAACTCTTTTGTACTTTAATTATTGCTGAGGATATAGAAGAAGGTGAAAAGTTATTAGTTCAGCCACCCTCAGTCCCTTTCTTCATTTAACAATTCGTAGCATTCTTCTCGATTTCTACTATCCTCTCACAGCTTAGACATTCTACCTCCCTGTTACATATCCTACGCAGTCTCTCATCTTCATTTATCCAATATTTACATCCTATACACTCGCTGTCTTAAACTTTGCCAGCAAGTTTATTTCCGTCCTCCTAAATACCCTGGCGCCCGATCCCCTTACAAATCGTTCCACAAAATCTCTTTCGGCCCCACAACGTATCTTGACTTATTATTCTTAAATCTTCTCCCATCATCAATTCCCCTATATGGATCCGTTTCCTAAACCAGCCCCTCACCAATCTCATCAAACCCATCTTCCCCTCTCTCTATTATAATTAGTTTTCGTCCCTATTTCCAATACCTCCTTCTTCCATATTTCCTTCCTCATATCTTTCTTCTAGCCTCCCCAGTCTCTCCTCATATGTCACTCTCCTTTTTATCACTCCTTTCCATATTTAGTTTCCCCTGCTATAAGATAATCTGGCGTAGGTACTTCTCCCTAATTGCTTAATATATGTTTTATATAAGACCTCTAAATGCTTTTGTCCTCCAATCTCCATATAAAATATTACACTGCTCACCATCAATAATTTATGGCCTAACCCCCTTACCTTTCCCATAATTGTCCTTTCCATATCATCCCTATTATTATCGCCGAGCATGTATGAAAGATATGAACAATTTCTCTCTTTTCACCCCCTTCCTTACTATTTTGGTTTTTCTCTACCGCTTCTTCCTCTTTTTTCCCAACTTCTATAACCTTTGATTTTTCATTATTTAGCTCCAGCCCCTTCTTTAATGAATACTCTTCTAGCTTTCCTACCATTTGCTTTAATATTACAAAATTATCCACCACTAACACTACATCTGTATATGCAATAGCTCATATCTTTTTCCTTCCCACTACTATCCCCTTCCCTTATTTTATTCAATTCATCTTCCAAGTCTCTCAAATATATATTAAATATTTGCCTCCTTAACTTATATCCTTCCTTTACACATCTAGTTGTCCAGAATTTTACCCACTTCTTTACCAACAACCCTTACTACTTTTGTTGTTTCCCTGTAAGTCTCCATTACCTAGTCTTTTTATTAAACTCCTTTCTACTCCCACTTTTACTAACATATTCATCACTTCCCCTCTATAAACATTAAATATACCCTTTTCATTTTCTCCATCATATTTTTAACATATAAATCGCGTCTATCCCCCTCTCTCCATTCTATTCTGAAACCAAATTGCATTTCACTTAATAACTTTTTTAACAATTTGACAGTATTCCTTGTTCCCTTCCTTAGTACCGGATCAATCGCTCCACACTTTTATGCTTCAGGTATCCCATTCCCCTTCCATATCTCTATATTTTTGTATAATTTGTCTAAAATATATCTCGCGTATCTCTACATCCCCTGAGGAATTCGATCTAGCTGAACCACTTTTTTTAGCGCCTTTATTCCTTTTATAACTTCCTCCTTTTCCAACCTCTCCTCTCCTTTCTGCTAGTGTCCCAAACTCTCCTATTTAATGCAAATTTCTGATTATAACTTTTCAGTTAAAATCTATAGAAGTTTGTGTACAAATTTTATTGAAGACCTCGTATGCGTATCCATTCCAAAACGAGTCGAACACTTGCTCAACCACAGTACCGTTAGATGCCACAGTACGGTCCATTAACTAATTTATTCCACCGTTAATAGTTATCTAGTTAAATAGAAATAAATGTATCCCACTTTAGTGTAATACCAGCAGATGTCAGAGCATGGTAAATTACAATTGTTAAATCAGTTACACATATAATATTACAATACTTAAAAGGTATTTTTATCATAATAATGCTGTATCAGTGTTTCTAAGGACTTGGTATTGTTATAATTACATTTAAAATGTTTGATTTCAGTAAGTGTAAATATTTGGTAACATAGTAAAGCTTAAATTTACCAGCAGATGTCACGGCATGGTGTTCTAGGTGATTAATTAATTATCTTTGGTACCGCTAGATGTAAGGTTTGGTATTTTAAGTAACTTACTTAAGTTGTTTGGTATTAATAGATGTCAGTGCTGGTATATTCCAGAGTTTATTTTTAATTTTGTGCTGGGAATTATTACATTAAAAGTTATGAATAATACAGTTAATTAAAAAAATTAAAAAGCAATGTGCTTGTGTTGGAATAAATTATTGTGGATTAACAATAAAAAGGTTAGATATTATAATACACAAGTTTTGTATTCACAATTCACAGTTACTTGTTTATAAGGCTGTTTTGGGAAAGAATTTTAAATAAGTAGATGTAAATTATTAATAAAAAGAAGTCACTTCTATGCTCGCGAACGGTTAAATTAGAAATTCGAAAAAGGTTGTTAAAGGTGTATGTTTGGAGCACGGCGTTGTACGGGTGCGAAACATGGACAGTGGGAGCGGCGGAAAAGAAAAGGTTAGAAGCGTTCGAAATGTGGTGTTATAGGCGGATGATGAGGATATCGTGGGTAGAAAATGTTAGAAATGAAGAGGTATTAGAAAGAATAGGAGAACAGAGGACTCTGTGGAAGTCAATAAAAAATAGGCGAGATAGGTTGGTAGGACACCTTCTTAGGCATGAAGGTCTAGTCAGAGACATATTAGAGGCAGAAACAGGAGTTAGGAGGGGTAGAGGTAGACCTAGATTAGATTACTGTTCTCAAATAGTTAAGGATGTGGGTTGTTCTAGTTTTAGGGAAATGCGAAGTTTAGCTCAGGATAGGAAAGAGTGGAGGTACGTGTCCAACCAGTCTTAGGACTGATGACCTTATGATGATGATGAGATGTAATTTTAGTAGGTATTTATTAGAAAATTTATGTTACCCATCTATTAACAATGTTAAGATGCAAATCCCTTAAGAGATTACTGTTCTTACAACTAAGAGGAAGTTGATAAAGTTTGACCGGACTTCCCGAAAAGTTATTTCCGTTTCTTGTTAGTCAAAACCACAAGTAGCGTTTATATTATTATAATCTTCGTGCAAGCACTAGTACGACATCTCTCCTTCGGGTTTCGTATCCTTGCAGCATCTGCTGGTAAAATTCGTGGGAAGGTCCCACAAAAGTTTATCCTGATGTTACCATCATAGTCGGGGTGACCGCGCGCGCGTCCTTGCGGGGGACCGTGCCATCCCCATCCGCGCCCTTTCTATTATAAACAGCTTGCGCTGCATCTGGAGTCTAATAAAGTTCCAAAACAAAATTATTATTTCGAAGAGAACAACGTCTGGCATAGCGGCGACGCTCGGCGACGCTGACGACGCTGACGACGACGACACAATAACGGAATGTGACGGGTCGAGATAATTTTCGTAACTCGTCGCCCACCGAAAGCTTTTACCATTTTCAACGTGTACGTCAGTATATACGGGGTCACTCTAGAAAATGATATTATCCATCGTCGAAGAAGTAAAGCATTGAATCTTCGGGTTTTGTGTAGTAAATTGGATCGAGATGCAGTTGTGTGTGGCCGTCTACAAAATTTGTGAACACATACATACTGTGGATTACATTTTTTTTGGTCACATCTGTCTGAAAATATCTTCGGCTTCTCCGAAAACTGTCCTAAAGTAACTAAACTTTTAAACTCTTTTGAACAAAACGCAATATCCCTCATAAGCTTCAAACTAAATTTATTTGTATTATTAATCATTAATATCTAGGAATTCGGATAACCCATGATGGAAGAAGCTGTAGGCATGTAAAACAACCCGAAATAAAAATGTTCAGTCTCTCAGAGTCTCTGAAAGCGAGACGCTAGTCTCCGTCTCTCATCGAGTCTCTCTGCTGTCGCTGAGAGAAAAAAACTGTTTAGCGTCTCTGAACGAGAGACTCGAGTCGCTCATAGAGAGGTCTTCATTTCGTATCCAGTCTCTGAACTAGAGACTCGAATCTCTCAATAAGTGGTGTCTCGATAAAAGTTCAACATATTTCACAGATCCCAGTCTTTCTACTAGAGACTCGAGTCTCTCAATTTTTCAGTTTTATTCATTCAGTCTCTGTGAGAGAATTTTATCGTTCGAGTCTCTCATACAGAGACTGTGAGAGATCCATAAAAACACCTAGACAATAACTGAAAGACTCTGAGAGACTGGAGAGAGACTGAAAATTTTTGTCTAGGGAAATGATAGCGCAGGGTCGATTCGCCTTGAATAAAGAAAGTCACTTCTGTGCTCGCGAAAGGTTAATTTAGAAATTCGAAAAGGGATGTTAATTTTCTAATTAACGTTGAATACCCAGACCTTTAATTGATATATGGTAATGGTACATGTACCTGTGACCTACACAAATAATAAATTGTTCTAAAATGTTGCCAGACGTTCCTGGTTCCTTGTTCAGTCGATATAGCGGTGAAGACGTAGATTATTCTTTTCCAAATTATTACAGAATACTTTGTAATGATAACATTTTTCACGGGAAACTAAACATTTAAGTATCACTTTATGAAAACAAAAATTTTCTAATTCAAAATCATTATTGGAAATGGGTACACTTCAAATATTTCATTTGTATTTGCACCACGACAATTTACCATATATAGTACCAATGACCAACATTTTTTAAAAAGTGCCCTAAAAGCAATTCTACATTAAAATTCGAGGCATTACCTTGTACATTAGTTTTCACAACAAAAACTATATATATATAATTCCGTGATACTAATTCCTGGTTTCAAACCATGAAAATTAGATGCATTTTGTTTCTCTGGAAAAAGAAATTTACTTATTGTAAGTGATTGCCAACAAATTGATCTTGTTTACTTCTGGGCTAGTAATGAGCAAATCAATACCAAGACCGTCCCAGTCTTGGTTTTGTTTATTCGGTCTTAGTCTTGGACGTGCTCAAATACTTCTCGATCTTGTTCTTGGTGTTGTTTCTTATCTCTTTGTCTTGTTTATTTAATAATTTTAAACACAAATTTTTCTATTTACAATACATATTCGACCTTGGTTTTAGTCTTGGTCTTGTTCGTTTGGTCTTGGTTTTAGTGTTGGTTTTGTTCCTTCTGTCTTGGTCTTGCTAACATAAAGACAGTCTTGGTTTTACATTGTCACTAGACAAACACCAAGTCTCATCACTATTCTGGGCTAGGCAAACTATTTATGAAGCAGTCCCTGTATAATGTCGGATGTAAGGGTGTAAATGTGTATGTGTGTCTTTATGGACGAAGGGGAGGTAGAGTGCATTTGCCGACTTTCACGATAAAAGATTGGCTTTTCTCATGCGGTGAAAAACAACATCGGGCCTTTATTTACTCCACGTCCTTTATCACACCATCCAGGCATATGAATTCCGTTACACTGAGCTAAAAAAAAGGGGACGTTTGCGTGGATATAATGCCCCTGTTCCTGCCCGAAAAAAGGTCAGTATAACGGGATAAACATCCTTTGGACCTTTATAAAACTGTTATCATAGCTACTAATAGACTTGGGAATACTTCTATCCTGGTTTTCTTCTTTATACATTCCTAACATAATCGTAAGTTTTGCGAACAGCTGGGAATGAATGTATTGAATTTTAACGTAAACAAATGAAACATTAATTTTATGATAGTAATGTAAAATGTAAGAAATTGTTGTATAAACAATTGTGGGATGAAATGGATAAAAACAGTTGAACGAAAGAAATAGTGTAACGAATTCTTCAACTCTCATCATCATCATAAGGTCGTCAGTCCTAATACTGGTTGGACACGTACCCGTACCTCCATTCCTCTTTCTTTCTGAGCTAAACTTCGCATTTCCCAAAAACTAGAACAGCCCACATCCTTAACTATTTGCGAACAGTAATCTAACCTAGGTCTACCTCTACCCCTCCTAACTCCTGTTTCTGCCTCTAATATGTCTCTGACTAGACCTTCATGCCTAAGAAAAAAAACTTTTAAAAAAAAGCTTTTGGGTGTTTCATTCCCACCAGCCAGTAATGCTGGTGGGCGGGCAGTCCCTCCGGACTACGCCGGAAGGTAGGGCGGAAGGCCCTCTTCAGCCTGCTTTCAGGAATCGTGGGAATTGGTGGGTGGTGGTTCGGGTGAGAAAGATGAGACGGACGAAATGAAGACAGAAGAGAATGAAAGATTATCTGTGGAATATTACTGCCTCAGCATTTGCCTAAGTGATCCAAGGAAACCACAGAAAAACGTGGACCAAGGCAGACGGACCCGGAATCGAACCGGCGTCCTCCCGAATGCTAAGCAATGGTCTAGACCTCTCGGTCATGCCTAAGAAGGTGTCCTACCAACCTATCTCGCCTATTTTTTATTGACTTATATAGAGTCCTCTGTTCTCCAATTCTTTCCAATACCTCTTCATTTCTAACCTTCTCTATCCACGGTTTCCTCATCATTCGCCTGTAACACCACATTTCGAACGCTTCTAACTTTTTCTTTTCCGCCTCGCCCACTGTCCATGTTGCGCACCCGTACAATGCCGTGTTCCAAACATACACCTTTATTCAAGTCTCATATTTTGTAAAATTTCAATCGACTTCACTAAGCGGTTTAAGAGATATTTACGAATTAAAATCGGTAAAAAACCGTTTTTTGCCTCGCAGTTATAATGTTAACGAACAGGATATCCGATAGTACAAAATTCTGGAACTAACTGACGCTTACAACGTTTAAATAAAATATGGAACGGTAGCAGACGCCTAGTTTTGATATCCAGGATGTTGCCCTTTAATCAGAATCTTAAATTAACAGTCAGTAATAATTTTGTTATATTCGCGGTAGAAGAACTTAAGCTAAACAGCTGGGAAAAAGTGAGCGGGTCTATATGCGAGTGTATAATTGGTTGCATAGAACCTAATTACATGTACAGTTGGTTGCTTATAGATCCATTATGAAACTTTCGCTGAAAGGCGAAATTAATCTGTAAGTGGTAGGGTTTAACTAGTGTAACTATAACAGGTATAACATATAAATAGTAAATGTAACAATAGGACATTTTGGTTACAGTTGCGACGGCTTTAAAGTTGGATGCGATTGGGCAAGAGCTACTTTCAGTCCCGATGGACAGTACATCGCTGTTGGTTCTGCTGATGGAAGTGTTTACGTATGGAATGTGAACAGTGGAAAACTGGAAACTATCCTGAAGGAGCACACGTAAGTTGTAAATGAGTTGTTTTTGTTTTACGCCCTTTTTATTCTACATTGTTTGCTTCATTCTTTCACTTTTTATTGCCATCTGAGCATGCTTTTGTGCAATCGTAAAAATGTAAGCATGTGGAAGACAACTAAAAGCTTTCCTTTTACCGTCCGTTGTCTTTACAACCCTGAAATTTTCATTTTTTAAGACGTACGTATGAATATATATATATCTACATCTACAAATCTGGTGTCGCATTCTTTAGGTCCTTTTTTACAAGATGGAGTAGTCAGAAAGAGACAGTATATAGTACTCCATTAGTCATGATTTGTTTGATCTTTATAAAGAGCGAATATATAGATAGGAGACGAAAAATTAGAAGAAGTGGCTGATTTTAGATACCTAGGAAGTCAGATAAGTGAGATGGAAGGAGTAGTAGGGATATAAAGCAGAGGATAGCGCAGGGTCGTGTCGCCTTTAATAAAAAGAAGTCACTTCTATGCTCGCGAACGGTTAATTTAGAAGAAGAAGGTTGTTAAAGGTGTATGTTTGGAGCACGGCGTTGTACGGGTGCGATCATGAGGATATCGTGGGTAGAAAAGGTTAGAAATGAAGAGGTATTGGAAAGAATAGGAGAACAGAGGACTCTATGGAAGTCAATAAAAAATAGGCGAGATAGGTTGGTAGGACACCTTCTCAGGCATGAAAGTCTAGTCAGAGACATATTAGAGGCAGAAACAGGAGTTAGGAGGGGTAGAGGTAGACCTAGATTAGATTACTGTTCGTTAAGGATGTGGGTTGTTCTAGTTTTAGGGAAATGCGAAGTTTAGCTCAGGATAGGAAAGAGTGGAGGTACGTGTCCAACCAGTCTTAGGACTGATGACATGATGATGATGATGATGATGATATAAAATTTATTTAAAATTGTCTGGCTAATCAGAATTGTAAGGAAATGATTATGATTGTCGAACTTGACTAGTCGGACTTGTTTAAATGGCGACATATTCGGTCATAGAATCATGGTTCGCATGTGGTAATGTTTGTGTTTAAATGCCCGCCTGGAATCATTACATTCCATTGCATTACCATTGCCAACGGTACCTTCTTTCCTAATTTTGACTCGTCATCATACAGTCCTCACTTCTAAGGCTGGTTGGGCACGCACCTCCACTCTTTCCTATCCTGAGCTAATCTTCGCATTTCCCTAAAATTGAGCATTTTACATCCCTAACTATTTGTGGACAGTAATCTAATCTAGGTCTACCTCTAGTCCTCTTAGCTCCTGTTTCTGTGTCTGTGTCTCTAACTAGCCCTTTATGCGTGAGAAAGTGTCCTACCAACCTATCTGGCATATTTACTATTTTGGCTATACCATTATCATCCTCTAAGACTGCTTGAACACGCACCTTCACTCTTTCCTAATCTGGGATGGGAAGTTAAGCTAATTGTTCTAAATGTCTCGCACCTATCCGCGCCTCTCTTTCTAGGTATGGCTACTACCACGTTACGTTTATAATTTTCTGGGACTTTCGCACTTACGTAAATGTATCTTAGTAGCTTAAACATAGGATCTGAAACCTCTTGTCCTGCATGTTTCCGCCTGTGTCCCATCTATATGCATCTTATATAATAATTTTTTAAAGTTTTGTAATGCTACATCGAACTCTTCTCTCATTATGGGATGATCTAGCTCATCTATCTCCACACTATCTTCCTTTTCTAACATATCTCGTAACTCATGGCCTGCATGTAAATTTTCTAAGTATTATTTCCAGCTGTCTGCATTTTCCTCATTTTCTATCAAAATGACCCCTACCTCGTTTCTTAGGTTCAGGTTCAATTTCTTTTGATATTATACCTTTACCCTTTAGTTACACCACTGGCTACTATAAATAGAATATTTATTGCGTTGTCTGACAGTTATTAAATGCTTTCCTAAAAACACTGAAGTTTTTAGCCGAATGTGTAAATAAAATTGATAAATTTTTAATCAGTATATGTTAATTTTAACTTTACCTGATATGAACGTATAAAATGTCTTAAATCTTTAAACAAACAAACATATAACAAAAAAAGCTGTTTTCATTTGATACAATACAACATCTTGCCTTCAAGAGCGATAAGGCCGTCCGAGACAATGACAATACAAGGGCAATGTTCCTTTCTTTTACCACATAACGTATAATCCTTGTTAAGTTGAAAATGTTAAAGTTGATTTGAATATTTTAGGATACACATAAAATACTGCGGTAATTGTAATTTGTAGTTACAAATGATGGATTATCTACTTTTCATTCACTTTAATTCGACATTTGAATTGAATGTTGATCAAAATCTATAATTCAATTAATTCTTGGTATTTTAATGTGATTTATTATCAATCGAGATTCAAAGTAGAAAGAGGAGACTGTGGTAAATATTAATTAAAAATTAAAAGGAAGACTTATAAGTGGGCGAAACAATTGTCCGCTCAAATAAAGTTTTTTTGTGGTAATTAGGGGTGAGTCTTCCTTTTAATTTTTAATCAATCGAGATATTTAGATGCAATTAAATTGGAAATCTTTACTTTATATACTGATTTAACAAAAAGTTAAAGTTTATTGAGAATAATAAACTACGTAATTTTAACTATGAAGGAAATAAATTCTATTCCTTCATAGACAATACATCTCTTATCAAGAACCAATAAAATTTTATGTACATCATCATTAACTCAATTTTTGTATTTATGCATGCTAAATCCTACAGTTTCTGATGATGTTTTTTAGATGTTGCAACATTTGAAAAATGAATTTATTTTTAACTATTTTCAATGTCGATCACACGCTAGAGAATATCAATGGATATGTATAATTCTTTGAAACTTTGAAAACTTTAAAATGTAGCCCAAATATCTAGGAAGACACCCCTTTTCATTTCACTTCAATAGACCTAGTAGTTTTGAACTTAATACGTATTTTAATATCTTAGTCACCATCTATGGTTTCTATATTAGTCAATAAACGAACAATTAATAGTTACAGTGTTATGACGTTTATTTTCACTATTCATACGTACCTTTGAATAACTTACGAAACAAATTCGTGAACAATTTCACTTTTGTGAAACAATCCCATCTTGTTTTTCTATTCATTAACAAAATTAACATCTGATAAATAACGTCGAATATTTTCTTTTACTAAAATTGTCTACTTTAATAACATAAAAAAGGATAGTTTATAATCGAGTGATACTTGTAACATTACACGCATTTTTTACCTTCAAATGGACCAGCACTCCTCATAGCATTCATCCAAAACTTTTCTAGTGCATGCAGTTGTATTCATACACTTTGTTAAAATCACGCTTTTCTGGTATTTATGGATTGGGTATTTTGACTTAATGGCATCCATGGTAGGGCGCATGGTGTGGTGGAGAGTTGTACCTTTACTACAATGGTAGACGTTTTTCTCGCATTGTAAATTCAAAACCTGTCTGGGTAACTTTTGGCTCTTCGAAATAAATCTGTCGCAATTCTTTTTCTTTTCGATTTAGTTGTACACAAATAGTCAAAAATCTCAACTTGTTATTATTCACCCTCTGAATGTACAGGCAAACAAGTAATGTGTCGTCTTGTTTTCACCCATCGCATACGTTTTCCATTTCTTGATATCATCCCATGCCACTTTATATATATATATATATATTGCTTTGGAATTAATTCATAACTGGCAAAAAAAACTGCTTTTCTGTGGATTGCTTCGCTTCCTTAGTAGTGAGTTTGTTAGGACATGTTCAATTTTTAAAGGTCAACTGTTGGCCTTTTCTCTAGGTCAGCAGTAACAGCTACCTCTTGGCACCCTTATGGAACCTATCTGGTCAGCGTGGACAGGTCCAAAACTGCCGCGATTTGGGGAGACGTCTAACGAATTTATCTTGATCCAAGTATCTCCTGTCTTACAAACACAACTGTTGAGCCAAAATTCGGAATGGTCTTCGTCGCAAAGGGCAGTCAACAAATTGTACTGTGGTCAATAAAAAAACTGAGACTCTTATTTTGATAAACCAGCGTCGCTTGTTGTAAAGATGAACATCATTACTATCCATTTTTTAGCAGTATACTAACTTGATCTATTATTTTATCCATATACATATTATTACTTGGTGTGGGCAAGTTTTCAAATTATTTCAATTTTTTCGAGTTGGTAGCTCAACGAAATTTTTCGACTAATTGAAATATTTTTCGCGTTATAAAAAAGTTTTCCCAATTTTCAAAACAATTTTTAATACAAGGGATTAATCCCCATAATGTTTTTATTTCAGTCATTCGTTTAGCCATATTTTTTTAATTCCCTCGTTTACTTCAAGGTACTTAATGCCATTTTTAATTGTTAACAACGGCTACATTAAACAGTAGGTTTTTTTAATCATTTGTTTATCTTTTTATTTAGATGTTGAATTAATTTTAATTTACCTACTTACAATAATTAGTCATTTTGTGTATATATACTTTTAAACACATTTATTTCATTAGTTTTAAAAGCATACGCTTATAGAGATACCTATACGTTATTACTCAAATTTATGTGTAAACTCTCTGAAATGATCTTTTATTTTTTTTTTCTTTCCGTTGTATTCCAGTCAAAGAAACTGATAAGAAAAGAAGACCGTTTTAGAGAGCTATGAAATAAAAGAAAAAAATCAAATGAAAACTGTTATTATTATTATTATTATTGACTGAACGTGTAAAAGCGCATCATTATATGTCGATGTATTATAAGATATTAGTTTTTAAGTCGCAAAATAAAAAACGTTCTTAAAATACAATTAAAATATTTGTGACATAAATTCGAAAATACAGTTGTAGTGGATTGACATAAGTATAAAAAGCCGTTGTGTACGGAAGTCTTTTAAGATAAATTTGTACCATTTTACTCCTGTACATATTTTGGAATAAAGCGTCTAATTTTTGCAATCTGTACCAAAATATTCTCAATAACCCGCAGGTCATTTTAAAATCTACACATTGCAAAATTTTATTCATTTATTAAGTTTCTTGCAATTTTATACGTTGTAAGCTAACATTAATATATTAATAAAATTTGGCAAAAGGTAC